>NC_056733.1:396301679-396569179 GCF_019279795.1 Protopterus annectens
AATTGTGGAAAGAAGGGTGATTTATAACCTATGTGATATATGAGTAAGCTTCTGACCCCACTCATCCATCTAATGTTTTTCCAGTTGCTGTTGTAGTTAAACCTCACACACTGATTCCAGTGTTGAGGAGATAAGTGAAGGGATGAGCGATACAGGGGACTCCAAGCCAGCTTGTATTTACTCTAGGACTGGTTCCAATGAGGCTACTTTTCATCTGTCTAATAGATCTGATGTTCTATCACAGCTGCAGCTAGGTCAGTAGGAGTTTTGGTCAGTCCTTCAGTTAACACTTGTCCTCAACCAGTTGTAAGGACCAATCAGCACTCATGCCCAGAAATTGAACCAATTACTTGCAGAGACTGACACTTTTTCTACATTGTTGACGTGACGATGCTCCCTAGCAGCCTGAGCCTGTGTCAGCTACCACTTTACCCTGCCCTACCTATGACTTTGATAACTGCTGATGTGGATTTAGATGATTCTAGGAAAGAGGGGGATACATATGTAAATAATAATAGGAGGTTCCCCCTGGGAAAAGAAGGAGAAGAATGGTGGTAAAACTCTATAGCTTAGTTAGATTTATTTCAAGTATCATTGACAATGGTCCAAAGAATATGCACAGGCAGGTGGATATAGATGAATCACTGGCTTATTAAAGTTATTAGAAAGAAAAAAGGTTGTATAACAGATCTTTAATGGAAGAATGCACATAAACAGATGGTACAGTGGTGCAGCGGTTAGCATTGTCACCTCACAGCAAGAGATTCTCTGGTTTGAGAAGACATGCATTTGTAGAATTTCTCCCCAGGCCTCCGCTGAAAACTGGCTCATTCCAAGGTTGACTTTCCTGGTTAACAAAGGTTAAATAAATAAAGAATGATTGTTCTAACCCAGAAAGAGTGAGGACATTCTATGGCAGTTTTTTTGTCGTGCTGAATAATTTTATCAGTATAACCAATATAGCAATATAGGCTTAGGCCCTATAAAATATTATGGACATTTTACACATATAGACTAGGAAATGATGTCTGAGTAATTATTAGCTTTACAGATTTCTTTAACAGAATGCAAAATAATCATATAACAGCTGCATTATAATATGAATTGACTAACTTAAAACCTTGTTCTCCTATAAATAAATATTCTGTAAACATGTTGACCTGATAAGTTTCCCGTAATGTAAAATTTCAGTTGAAGCAGTAACAAAAGCCCTCATATAAATCAGGGCTGTGAACTCAGTTATTACATTTTGATTAAATTTATAATTAGCTCATTCTTCGATTATATTGCAACTTTAGAACAAAGACTGTTGCCATCTTACAGTGAAGGTGATAAGTGAGTTGTTACATACTGCTGTCATTTTCCTGAGGTTTAATGGACTGAGCAATCAATAAACAGGAGCTCCTGTAAAGCAAAATTAAAAGCATTCCATGTCATAGTAAACCCTTCCTGTATGCTGGTCCCCCATACATGTAGAAAGGCCGGAGGTTTATTTAACAGCACTCTGAATGCAGACTAACTAAATTGTAATAAAACCTGGAGCATATCAGATATAATTAGGGCTGGGTTAATAAAGGGGGAGATAGAGCTGCAGCTCCACATGTGAGTGTCAGAAACAGGCCCTGGTCCTGTCATTCCCAGTCTAGCATGACACGCTGTGCTACTGCCATGCCAGATAAGCATAATACTCATAAGTCTCAGTTCTGGACCTGTGAAACCCCTAATCAAGCACTATATATAATATCTGATGCCCACATGAGAGCAAAGTGTTGTTGGTAGTTTCCTTTACATTTATGCTGGTCAGAATCAGAACCAGTGTGTGCACTTTAGAGCGAAATCAGTAAACAGTGGAGTTATTCCCACTGTCACATGATCCCATTTTATACTTAGAGTCAAAAAGAAATGTTGAGAATCGAACTAGAGAACCTCTTGCTGTGAGGCAGCAATACAACCGTTGCACCACTGCGCCATCCAAATAGTAATAGTTGCTGAATACAGACACACACACAAACACACACACACACACACACACACACACACACACACACACACACACACACACACACACACACACACACACACACACACACTTGTATTCGATGAACACATAAAGGTTATCTGCTGAAAACTATTTAGAATAATTTGACTACTAGTAAAGGAGAAGACAGAGTCTTTATTCTCTCCCTATGTCTGCATGGGTACTTCCTGGATACTCTTGATTTTCCCTTCCTAGACTATGTAAGATAAATTGCTTATATGAATTATTCAAGTGTATTGCATTTACCTTGGGACTTGTGATATAGGGACATAGATGATAAAGACCCATATATTGACCTGGCTAGCAGATGCATTATTTAAATTAAAGTGGATCCAGAATACAAGACAGCATTTCATGGCTAGCAATTGGTGTAACACCATTAGCAAGGTACCCAGTGGTATTAAACAAAGTGGTTAAAGCATACTGCTTATAGAGTCTATCAGAATAGGCTGCTCTTCAGGTTTATGCTTCATAAAGCCCATAGGACTGAAGTAATTTATACACTGCCCATGACTTAACTTTGATGCTTCCATCATATGTACAATCTCTGCAACAGGTTAGACTTATTCCTTTGTAGTGTTGTGCCATAAGTACTTTTTACTCCCTCAGCTAAGACCAAGGAATATGGCTTTGAGATATTTGCTGTTTTTGTATAGTAGCAGAGAGATCTCTAGCCTTAGAAATTTCTTGTTGCAGACTTAGGGGCCATCTACATTTGTGCATATTTGTTGGATGCTTCTCTCAGCTGTCATTAAAGGGATGTGCATGTGATTTTCTCTGATATTCTGTCATATAAACATTGATCCATAATCATCCATACAACAAATGCTGACTATATCGCTCTTTGATTTTGTCGAAGGGGCTTCATTTTGGGATGAGAGTTTGACTACTTACATGATCAGGAGACAACTTCTCTTTCTTCTAAGACTGAATTACTAACTCCTAGTGAAACACATTTCTAAATCTATAAAACTGTTTAGCTACACTGAGGTAGGCATCTACCTAGCATTTGTAATCCCCATTAACACTTGATAATATTTGCTCAGTAGTGCCTGTCAGTATATAAAACACTGTACTGGTTGGCAGTTCAAGTTTGCAGGTTCTCAGCAATGGCCAAAGCCAAATGCATAATAGCAAGAATGAAAAAATAAATTCCAAACAACTGTCAGCCGTCTGAGATGTGTTGGTCACAGCAATGTTGGCACTTCAGCTCATAAGTGAAATTACCTTTGGAAGGAAAACAAGCAAAGCAGACTGGTGATAAGGAAAAAGAGAGAGCTAGAGAGAGAGAAACTTCAAAGTTTGCACACAGAAAAGGGGAGGATCCATCTTAAATGAATGGTTGGTATACTTTTCATCATTTATTTATTTATTTTGCATTTGTTGACCGGGATAGTCCAACTGGATTAATGTCCATTTTCAGTGGAGGCTCGGGGAGAAACGCTCCAAGGTAGACAGATAAGTAATAACAAAGAAGACATATTACAGATGAGATCTTTACAAATGACATAAGCAGACATGAAATAGATAATATCACAATTTCAAGTTACCCCTGGTAACAGTCAGGGGAAAAAATAACAGTAATTTGATTAATAGATTATATACATTCATGGTGAGAGTTAGCCAGTCTTGTTACAGTGGCAAAGCCAGTTTAGTGCCAGATGTTGTTTGGGTTTAGCTTTGAATTGGGATAGGGAGGAGAGCAAAGTAATATTAGCTGGAAGGATGTTCCATGCTTTGCCTGCAGAGTTTGCAAACAGAGAGTCACTCCTGCTACATTGTTAATTTTAATTGTCTTAATTTGTAGTCTGTTTGAGGATCGGAGCAGTCTTGGATTGTTTTTTTTTGGGGGTGATCATATTTTTAAGAGCTGGTGTGTTATCTGGATAATAGAATATTTTATTAGCCATAATCAAAAGGCTATATTGGATTAGACTGGGAAGTTCTAGTCACCCAAGCTGTTTAAGGTTGATGCAATGGTGTGTTCTAAACCGTAGGCCAGTGGCAAACCTGGCAATGTGGTTGTAACAGATTGAGAGTCTATTAAGTACAGTTTTATTTAGATTAGAGAGAAGGAGGGATGCATATAAAAGTGTTGAAAGTAGGTGGGAGTGAGCTATGGCAACCATAGCCGAAGGGGTTAGGAAGGCTTTTATTCTATACAGTGACCCTAGTTTTTTATTGATGGTTTTAATCGTTTGGTTTACATGAAGGTCAAATTTTAGGTTTTTATCAATTATTACTCCTAACAGATTTGTAGAGGAGTCAGGGGTGATTATTGTGCCATCTTTTGCATTTACAGTGAAGGTAAATGGTGTGGACCTTTGTGTTGAAGAGAATAACAGCATTTTAGTTTTTTTGGAATGTAGCAACAGTCGACGTTCAGTGAGCCAGGTTTCTATAGTATTAAAGGTGGATTGGGTAACAGACCTTAATTCTGAGGGAGATGTGGCTGAGCAAATCAGGGTGGAATCATCAGCGTATTGGATACAGCTGACATTTGGGATGACTGTATATAGGTTGTTTATAAAGATGGAAAACAGTAGGGGTCCTAATATGGAGCCTTGTGGCACTCCAAGGGTGTTAGGTAATAGGTTGGAGAGCTTGTTCTGCCAGAGGACAGCCTGATGCCTCCCACTGAGGTAGGATTTAAACCATTGAATAGCACTGGTATTTAGAAAGAAAGATTGCAGAGTGCGAATCAAAAGTTGGTGATCCACCATGTCAAATGCTTTTGAAAGATCCAAGACGAGGGCTGAGGATATTTGATTATTGTTACTATTATTATTAATGGTATTGGTGAATGCTAGCAGGGCTGTGGTTGTGCTGTGGTGTCGACGCAAGCCATGCTGGGTATTGGCCATGAGGTGATTCTGAATTAAGTAGTGCATGAGTTGTTTGGGTATACATTTTTCCATAATCTTAGCTAGTGGAGAAAGTATAGCTATCGGTCTGTAATTGGAGAATTCAGTGGAGGAACCTCCTTTATGTAGTGAGATTACATAGGATGTTTTCCAAATGGTGGGAATTTTTGCCTCTGCTATGGTGCAGTTAATTAGTATAGATACTGGATAGGCTATGGCATCAGCTGATTTTTGAAGGTACTCAGCAAGGAGTTGATTAGCTGAGAGTGTTGTAGGTTTTAATTTTTTGAGCAAGGTATGGATAAGTGATGTGTACACTGGTTGGAAGCTGAAAGAGAGTAGGTTTATAGGGGTGGTACTATCAGGGCCAGGGAGTTGGGAGGTAATTGGCTAGCTAGGGCTTAAATTGTTTCTGTAAAGAAATGCTTAAAACTGTCTGAGACATCCTCAGGAGATTTATCAATGGTAGCGATGGGGAATAGGGGTAGACATTTTTCCAGGATGGAGTAGATTATTCAGACCTGCCCAGAACTTCTGAGGATTGTTCTGGTTTGCTGTCTGTAAATTACAGTAGTATTGTTTTTTGTCTTGTAGAATGGATTTTTTAGTCTCATTCCTAGTTTGCCTATATTTAACATGATTGTAGGGGTATTTAGTGGAGCGCCATAGAGCCCAGAGTTTGTTTCAGTGGGAAATGTTTAGTCTAGAGTCTTTAGACAGCCATGGGGCAGTTTTTGCCTTTGTTCGCTTAGAATGCACAGGTGCATGCAAGTCAAGGATAATAAGAAATCTATTGTTAAAATATGCAACTGCCTCTTCTAAGGGGAGGTGTTTTAACACAGACAGGGTCAAAGTTTACTTTGTTTCTGATTTTCCTGAGTAAGGATTGATGAGGAATAATGACTTTTTGCTTAACTATACAAGTAAGAAGGTGATTACTCAGATCATCAGGGAGGGTACCAGCACTGTATAGTTGGGGGTTACTATTTACAAGTACCCAGTCTAGTATGCTTTCTTTATGTTTGGGATTACCTAGACTGGTTGGGGTGGTTATGATTTCAGTAAATGCATGCAGGTTGATGTGGGTGGTAGGGGATTCTGAGGAACAGGTGGCCCAGTCTATGTTAAAGTCACCAAGTAATAGGGTTTCTTGTGGTTAATGACATGAAATCCAGTGTAGAGTATCTTCGAGTCTGGCTATATTATTACTCGGGGGAATATACATACAGATAATATTGATGCATTTACTTTTGTTAATTTGCAATTTAGTGGCCAGGATTTCTGAGTTATCAATTTGAGGTGGCTGATTAACATCTATGGTCACATTCAATGCAGATTTATAGAGTATAGTTACCCCACCCCCCCTTCCTGGAAGCACGGTCTAGCCTGTGAATGTTATACCCAGGTGGTAACACTTCATTGTCAGTTATAGTAGGTTTTAACCAGGTCTCAGATAGACAAAGAATCTCAGGGGAGTGGACAGCCAGGAGTGCATGCAGTTCATGTACCTTGTTATTGATGCTTCTAATATTGATATGGCATATATATATATATATATATATCAGAGGTGGATGGGCCAGGGTTGGGATGAATATCACCACCAAGTATAAGACTAGGGCTATACTTAGTGATACGTTTCAAGAGTTTGTTTAAAAGTTTGTAATATTGTTTGGCTCTAGAGCTTGTGTGTCTGAGGTTTGCATGCTGAAAGAGTGATCAAGGCTTAGAGTTGGACCCATATTGATTAGTATGGCTAAAGGTGGGCTGTTTTACATCTGGTGTGATAGTATGGCCATTTGGGTACTGATAATCAATAAGCATCTGGTTTTCATACAAGGTGATTACATAAGTAGCCAGCAGTATTAGAGAATAGTGTAACATTATGAGAGAAGGAGTGTATTTGGAAGCAAAGATGGCAAATACAAAGTCGATTACAGCATGCAATAGGTCCATTAGAGTTTAAGTCTTGGCCTAAATTAAGTCCAAATCTTAGTTACAAATATATGCAGAGATAAGTCACAAACAGTACAGTACAAAGAACAATATTAAGTCTTGGCATTACAATATACAAATATATGTTACATTATAAAGGAGAGTTTAGCTGTGGTAACAAAGGTATGCTTTACACAAAACATCAAACAGTACAGGGCAGTAGTAATTAAACAAGGTATTTGTCAACTGAATGACAAGGCATTTGAGTTTCAGACTTCATATCCTTTAGAAAATTTATGGCAACACAAAACCTTTTACTGTAGCAACTTTCCAACTTCATAAGAGCAATATTTAAAATCTATTTTCTTGGACTTTTGTCACACTATTATTTTTGGCTTTGTCCAGCTTTCTTGTGTTAAGATGTTGAGAGGTATGCACCAATCATAAAGTCACGGCAGGATTTTGCCATCTGCAAAGCAGGACTACTGAATTGTTTTCATGGGAGACAGTAAAACGTTATTTTAATGAAGGAGGGAGCGCTCAAAGTGTGTTTGCAGTTTCTTGGTTGTTTTCAAATTGTGTAACAACCGTAGTGTTATAATTGTGTGTTTTTGCAGCTGCTAAATTATTCAGCAAGATAACAAATTCTTCAGCCCTGCCAGTGATACAGCGTGGAAACAAACAGAAAGCACCAAAAACACCTAGACATGCAGTCTGCATCCTCAACCTCCATTTTTCAAACACCCCAAAATAAATAAATAAACATAAATTCTGATTTATAAAAAATACTCAGCGGCGACCCCCTAAGATCCTAAGTAAGTACACTTGCGAGGTTCAGCTGACCCACAAAAAAATCCAAGCTGCAATTAGCAGGCAGGCCTGATTTTGAATAAAAGTGAAACAAAATGAAAGAAAATCTTCACTCGGTGGGTATAGCTCTATCGTGCGTCATTCGTTCCACCTCACAGTAGTGTTTGCCAAGTTCCTTCAGAAACGCAGGACACAAAAACAGATCTGGTCACCATTTTCTTAGGCTTCGCATGCCCATTCACTTTATCATTTCTCTCTGGTTCTTCAGTCTTTGTGGTGGCTCCCTGTCTTGAAAATGTTAGCAAATATAGCTAAAATGAGGCAGATCATTTCTACAGCTAATCAAACTGCCTTCTACTATAAAGTAAAGAAACCAACTATACATGTTACACATGAACAATGCAGTACTTTTTACTGATTTCTGTTTTACCGACAGTTGACAAATGGAGAAGTGACATTAAGTTAATGTGTCTTAGATACTCTGATGCCATATAGAGAAAAGCTAGGAAGGGGCATTGACGCTTTGAAGCTCTCATGTTAGCTACCTAGTTTAATTTGTATTTGTTTATTGTATATTATAACCCATTCTGTACTAAAACTTGTGGGGAGGGTATAACAGGTGAACAGGTGTAACAGCCTGAATTTTAGTGCAGTGGTACTCATATTTGTTGGGCAGTGGTAAAAATGATTCAGCCTTTAATGTGTTCTGTGCAAACATGCACAGTGATGCTAGGGGGTCTAACATGCAGAGAGTTAATAGTTTGTGTGATGGTTGATAAGTGTAAAATAAATGCATACTTTATATAGATATAGATATATATATATATATATATATATATATATATATATATATATATAGGAAATAAGTAAAAACGATATCTAGTTTTCATTTCTTTCATACCCACACACTTTGAAATTAGTTGAAGGGCTGCATTTGAGAGTAGTCAATGCAGTATGGAGAAAGAGGCATATTCCAGATGACTGGAGAATAAGTACTGTAGTACCAAACTGTAAAAACAAGGTGGATATTTAGAACTGTGGTTAGTACAGTGGTATCAGACTACTTCTACAATCCATGAAAGTTCTAGATAGGTTGAATGATAAATGAATGCACACAACTGTTGAATGTATGATGGAACACAAACAGTTTGGATTCAGGTCAAGATGCATTTTAACTGACCTGATGTTTGCAGTGAGAATGATGGTAGATAAGATACAGGAAATGAGGAAGGTATCTTAAGACTTTTAGAAAGTTTACAATGATGTCCCAGACACACACACACACACACACACACACACACACACACACACACACACACACACACACACACACACACACACACACACACACACACACACAAACACACACACAGGATTATACAATAAATTGAGAGATAAAGGTTTTGCATCATTGACATAATGTTTTAAGATTCTAAGCTTGTAGAAAATATGGCCAAGGCAAGGAAAGACTTAAAATGTCAGAATTATGAGATTTATGGTCAGTTACTAAGAATAAAGTATATGGCTATGCTAAAGAAGAATTGATAACAACAGTACAAACTAAACAGGTTATATCCTCCAAATTGACAGAGAAAAGTCATATGAAAATTGTAATAGATAATATTGTTTTGTCCAACATACATTCATCCAAAGGATAGAGAAGAGCAGAAAGAAAGAAAGACTGTTATGGTAGCACATGAACGTTTTAATTAAAGAAAATCTCACAGATAACGCAGTATATAAACTGATTGTGGTTGTTGATCACAGTACCCAAACAGGGACTTTTAAAGATCATTTAGGTTATCTGAGAAGGCAAAACGAGCTGTTCAGAGGATGGAAGAATAAATAAAAATGGAACTAAGCTGTTAAATCGTTTAAATATATTTGTCAAATTTGAATTGCCAAAATGGCATTCAAAGTGCAGGATTTATATTCAATGTAGGAGAATCAGTGTTAGTTGTTGATTATAACTTTGTTGAGAAATGAGCCTAAAGTAGTTGTGAAATGCCAATACATGTTAAAATTAAAGCTGATTATCAACCATTAGCATTAAAATTAAAAAAAGAGTATCCACAGAAATTTCAATAAAAATAGAAATATAGGCATAGGACTGATATAAAGACTATAACCAAATTATTATCTACTCAGGAGATACTGCAACATAAAGGCAAGACAGAGAAAGTTGTTGTGTCTTTTTGCTTTTCCCGGTTAGGGGTCACCACAGCGGAACTCCGGACCGCTAATGATTGGCAGTAGATTTTTACATGCTGGCTTGCCGGGTCTAACACACAACCTTCAATGAAGGAATGCCCATTCACGCATGTTGCCACACAGAAGACGCTCTAACTGAGAATCGAATGGGCAACATCTAACTGTGAGGCGACAACGCTACCGCAGCACAAGACAGAGAAAGTATTAAGAAAAATAATGGTAAATGCAAAAGACTAATAAAACATGCAATTAGAGACAATTTGAAAAGTACAATTTTATGATGAATATCATGCTCTAAAAATAAAACTTTCTAAGGGTGTGAAAAGATGATTGAAAACAAAAGTAACATAAATGTATGAAGTTTAAAATAACATGAAAAATGTTACATAAAGTTAATTAAAAGGAAAAAAGAAAGCTTATACCCAGTATAGCCAGGATTTGTTACTGCAAGCTATAAGAACTAAGGATGTTAATTATTTTTGTCAGTTAATGGTAGCAGGTAGCAGAATAAATAAGCATTTGGAGATTAGGAAATAAATAATACAGATGGGGTTGCTATATTTCAAAAAGGAATCTTGTGCACTAACCTACAGGGCAAATAAAAATTCCAAATTGAAGTAAAAAGTCTGGAGTACTTTTCTGCACTGAAAATTTACTTAAAATTTACTGAATAAGCTGAAGATTGATAAGGCACCTTTATTGGATAGTATCACATCTAAATTATATAAGATCCTTATAGACAAATGGGTAAGACTCTTATGTTTCCAATATAAAAAAAAATCCCGAAAAGATAGCTATTCTCATTAGTTAAAAGGTAAGAATAATAATTCCCATCTTTAAAAAGAGAATACAAAAGAAAAAATATCATGGATGTGCCAGGCATTGGTACTGTTCATTACTTCAGTGGGAGTTTTTGCTTCTATAGAATTGGACAGCTGAAGTCAGAAATAAAGATGCTAATTTTTTAAGTATACCCTTCTTACATATAAAAATTGACTAGGATGCATTCTGTCTGTTGTACCTTCTAATACTGACATGTAATAAAGGGCAAGCAATGTTTGATAACTATGAGATAAGTAATAAGTAATGTAAATTGACTGAAAGAATCAGATAAGAAAACTTGATAAATATCATAAGGATGTTATACAGAGATAAAGGAACTACTATACTACAGATTAAATCAGAATGATATAATCATCCTGAATTCTTGACAGCATTTACAAAGATGAGATGAAGAACATATGTCTTGTAGACATAGAAATGTCAAGACTAAACAATGGGATAAGAGCTGTTATTGCCTATATGGATTAAGAGGTTACATTAGTAGTAAATGTACATGGCATGAAAACACAACTAGAATATTGTGTGCACAGTTTAATTTGCACATTATTGTTATGGGATGAAAATATATTTCATGAATAAATATGAATCAGAGGTATACAATCAGGTAGGATAGAGTACACAGAGAAATTCAAATATTTAATAATGACATCTTCAGCAAATACTTAATGGAAAGAAAACATACAGTATTTACAACTACAGATAGAGAAGGCAGCCTATTGCATAATTTCTCTTGAAATGGCAATTAAAACTAATGTGAATATTTGTTAATGTATGGAATAAAAATATGAACTATGAACAATATTATTAGTGAATCCTGGTTAAAAAAGGAGAGTTGACTTAATTCCCTTCATAGTACAACACCATCACTAATACCCAGATAACAGACTTAACTCTAGAATAAGAGGGCTGTTTTAACATTAATTCTTAAAAATGTAAATTGTAACCCAACTGACATTATTAGAAGTGATGTCCAAAAAGAAGAATCACCCAAAATGGATACTTATACATGCAAATTTTACCAGGTGGATATGCTAAAATATTACTTGCAAATATATACAGCCTACCTCCCTTTTCTCCAAATATCATCCAGAGCACAATGAAAACAATGCTATCATACTCTAGGAATAACATGCTGATTATATCTGGTGACGTACATATTAAGTCCACTAACAATAGAGTCTGCCAGTTAAACAATCTGACCTATCTGATAAATGTTGAAACCAGGCCTAATAAAAAATAGGAAAATGGAAACAAGTTCAATTATTAACATACATGCAACAAATATTCCAGAACAAATTCAAACAATGCTTATACTATGCCCTGCACAAAGTGACTATAGCCCAAACACCAATGACATTCTTTGAAACCATTTTTACTAGGACTATTGCTGATGGCACACATGACCCAGTATTGAGTGAATTTCAGGAAGTAGACTCGTCCTTAGTCTATACTGCAGATAATCCCAAGGAACCACTAACAACATTATATAACCTCTTTCTTCCAATTCGTGCCATCTTAGGCAGATACAAATATCTGGGAAAAGTTTACTGTGGCTTACACTTGAATTTAAGAAATAAAATCAAGGAGCGAGATAATGCCTGGTCCATTTGTAAAGCTAACCATTCTGATCAAGCAAAGTATATCAAGCACAGTATATGATATTATTTAAAATAAACAGAAATGCTAGAATTGCCACTAATGCTGAAAAAGCTGCTTTCCTTAAGCACATGCCAGGAAAAGTAACTCGGTAATCCCACAATAATCTGATATACAATTAAACACATTAGGACAGACTATTTTCCAGGGGGCAAAGTAAACTTTCATGCAAACTCAGCAACTTATATTATATTAAGGATTACATTTCTTCCCTACCTACATTGCCAGATAAGATAGTTAATATTAATACCACCAGACCATCAGTACCCTGCACCAGTATCTCTATTATTCACCTTTTTTCTTTAGAGCTGTCATTACAAAATCAGTTGAAAACTTGTCAGGTAATTTGGATTACTGCTACAAGTCACATTTTCACTTCCTTCATACTAGGCTGCTGGACGTAAACCAATTTATTCAAGCTGTACCGCTCACTCACTCACTCACTCACTCACTCACTCACTCACTCACTCACTCACTCACTCACTCACTCACTCACTGACATTCTCAGCTTTACCCTAACAATTATAACTGGCCCACCAAGCTTTAAGCACTATTGTATAATAACCCTCTACCTACAGTAGCTCATCCCGACTTAGTTAATGATTATATTTCAATAGCAAATATTTATCAACAGAAAAAAATCATTGAGAAACATGTATATGACTGCACATTGCAATGCATTAACAAATACGTCATGATTACAAACAGACAACATGGTTTAAGGTTCAGATGCAGTATAGTACTGTTACTTCCATATGCAAACTAATGGACCAGATGTGTCATAATATGGAAAAAGATGAACTGATAGAAGAAATATTTTTAGACTAAAAATGAGTATTTGAAAACACTGATTACAGTTTGTTTATGAAAAAGCTAAATGACGTTGGTTTTGTCCCTGAAGGATTGCAGTGTTTTGTTATTTACCTCAATACAGTTCATGCAAATAGTAACAGCTCAGACCTTCTCAATACTTCTGTACATGGGAGACTTGTGATCTCACTTTTCCCTAATGACTTGCCATCATGCCTGTAAAACACAGGTTATATATTGTACTCTGGTGACTTAATACACAAAACTCCTATTCAATTTAACTCAGATATATAAAATAATTTGTCTGCTCTTTGGAGCTGGGTATTTCAAAATAGAATAACTATTAATATTAACAACTAAATAGTTATGATGTCTGGGTCACGGAAAATAGCTAATACCAACATCATTGCTAACTAAGGAACTAGATAACACTCTCATACTTTGCACCATCACTTAAAGTTATCTGGGCATTACCTGGACTAAATATCGGCATTCACCAAATGCACAGAGCAGCAAGTTATTAAAGTCCTTAACCAACTGGAAGTGCCATACAGAATATCATATTTTTTTATCCTTAGGAGCTAAAATGCAATTCCAATCAATGTACTGCTACTGAGACTTAAATATGTTTCAACAAGCATGCCACTGCATTCTCCAAGACTTAAATATGTTTCAACAAGCATGCCACTGCATTCTCCAGCTGTACTACAAACTGCAGCCAATAAGATACTAAGATTTATACATGTGGACCATAGTCATCATCATCAATGTGTTTCCTTACACAAAAGTTAAGTGGAAACAAATGCAGGCTAGGGCTAATTTTTTACACCTTAACTTCAATTTCAAACTACTCTTATTAGAAACTCTGATTAGAATCTGTGAACCCAGGAGAGTTTCCATTTCTGAAAACATACATTTACCTTGGCTGCCTTAGAAAATGCATGAAAGCAAAGATATTTCTATTATCTTCAATGCGTTTTCCCACATGTGAAAAATAATGACAGTCTTCTAGTATTTTGCAGACTGGAATAAAATTCATCTTGCAGATGCAAGTGCGGCTGTCCTGTGGAACCCATTTAAACCACACCTGTAAATACTCCACTCTCTCTCTCTCTCGATATATATATATATATATATATATATATATATATATATATATATATATATATATATATATATACAGGACATGCAGCAGGTTGTCCGTTTGTCTGTGACTTGAACTACTTCCATGACAGCTGATATAATTTTGAAACTCTCTAAACATTTGTTCTGTTTGGGGATATATTGGGATATACGTATTGTCATCATCGTTATCTTCATCTTCTTAATGTTGATTACTCCTGGTTTTGATCTATTTCTTAGTGAATATATACACATGTAATACATATAGATATGTGTGTGTGTATGTGTGTGTGTGTATACATATACACATATATATGTATGTTTATATGTATCCCGAATTACTGAATGCTCTAAATTCAGTAACTCGAGACTGTAAAGTCGAAAATGCAGAAGCGAGAATATGCATAAGTGCGAATTCAAATATCTCAAATTCGTGCTTATGCATGTCAGCTATGGGATGGGAAGTGTGTGAGTTGGGATGTTTTATGGAAGTGAAGGTAAGTGAGTGTATGTGTGTGTTTTGTAAGTTGTGCGTATGGGTTAGGGTAGGGAGGTGGGAGTATGAGTGTGAGTGTTGGATGTGTCTATGTATGTATGATGTGTCTGTGTGTGTGCGAGGCAGTTTAAAATGTCTGTGTGGCATTTTTTTTGTGTGTATTAGTGCGGTCTCAGAGTTAGAATATATAAGTAGGGGGATGTGGGGGGCACTCCCTGCGTACATGTGGTGTAAAGCTTATAGTTTATGTTATGTGGGTTGCATGGTGTGCGTGTTGTGTAGTGTATGTGTTCTGTATGTTTGGGGTTTTTTGTTTTCATGCTTGTGGGTTTCAGGATTTTTGTTGGTTCAACTTTATAATTTCGAGTTACTGAATTTCGAGGATTCAGTAATTTGATATGATGAAGGGGAACCGTATATATACATGCACACAAATATGTATTTTATATATATATATATATATATATATATATATATATATATATATATATATATATATATACACACACACACACACACACACACATATATATATATATATATATATATATATATATATATATATATATATATATATATTTACTTCTCAATATCTGAGTTGTTTGGCTTCTGCTACATACCTACAATCAACTGCATTACTAGCTGAGTTAAGTACAAACTTGCAGTGTTAAAGGCTGTACTGCATTTTATTTTTTGTCTATTTAATTGTTTCATTGAATATTGTGGTCTATGTCTCTCTGTAGTTATTTATTTTTCTACTTAACTGTTTCATAGAATACTGTGGTCTCTCTCTGTCTCTACAGTTAGTGGGGGCTATTGTGTTTCACTTCATTGATCTTCAGTGTTAAACTCTTAGCCTAGAGGGTTTCTCTGTATTCATAAGTGTTAGTCACATATCTTTAAATTTAGTACTGCTCAATATAAGAGTTGTTTGGCTTCTGCTACATACCTACAATAACTGCATCACTAGCTGAGTTGAGTAAAAACTTGCAGTGTTAAAGAGTGTACTGCATTTTATTTTATTTTTTTGTCTATTTAAGTGTTTCATTGAATATTGTGGTATGTATCTCTCTGTAGTTATTTATTTTTCTATTTAATTGTTTAATAGAATACTGTGGTCTTTCTTTGTGCCTGCAGTTAATGGGGGATATTTTGTTTCACTTCATTGATATTCAGTGTTAAACTCTTAGCCTAGAGGGTTTCTCTGTATTTATAAGTTAGTCACATATCTTTGAATTTATTACTGCTCCATATCTGAGTTGTTTGGCTTCTGCTACATACCAACAATCAACTGCATTACTTGCTGTGTTAAGTACAAACTTGCAGTATTAAAGATTGTACTGCATTTTATTTTTTGTCTATTTAATTGTTTCATTGAATATTGTGGTCTGTATCTCTCTGTAGTTATTTATTTTTCTATTTAATTGTTTCGTAGAATACTGGGGTCTCTCTCTGTCTCTGCAGTTATTGGGGGCTATTGTGTTTCACTTCATTGATATTCAGTTTTAAACTCTTAACCTAGAGGGTTGCTCTGTATTTATAAGTTTTAGTCAGATATCTTTGAATTTATTACTGCTCAATATCTGAGTTATTTGGCTTCTGCTACATACCTACAATCAACTGCATTACTAGCTGAGTATTTTTGTCTATTTAATTGTTTCATTTAATTTTGTGGTCTGTGTCCCTCTCTAGTTATTTATTTTTCTGTTTAATTGTTTTGTAGAATACTGTGGTCTCTCTCTTTCTCTGCAGTTAGTGGGGGCTATTGTGTTTCACTTCATTGATATTCAGTGTTAAACTCTTAGCCTAGAGGGTTTCTCTGTATTCATAAGTGTTAGTCATATATCTTTGAATTTATTACTGTTCAATATCTGAGTTGCTTGGCTTCTGCTACATACCTACAATCAACTGCATTACTAGCTGAGTTAAGTACAAACTTGCAGTGTTAAAGATTGTACTGCATTTTATTTTTTGTCTATTTATTGTTTCATTGAATATTGTGGTCTTTGTCTCCCTGTAGTTATTTATTATTCAATTTCATTTTTTCAAAAAATACTGTTATCTCTCTTTGTCTCTGCAGTTAGTTTCCCACCTGCCCTCCCTGTTCTTGTTTTGGTATTTATCTTTCTGGCTTTGGAATTGCCTACCCCTTCTGTAAAATTGTGTTTGAACACTCCTCCTGGGTCTATCTCATTTGCTCACTCAGCCGAGTACAGTGAGATCATATTTTGACTTCCGACGCTCCTACCAGTCCCAACTGTTCAGCTCTATCCCAGCTCTATTCCAGTCTAGTGTCACTAGCTCATTCTACCTAATACAGAGAGAACATTTTTGAAGGGCAAGTTTCTTAGGTTCTTAATTTTGAATTATCTTCTGTTTCTCCTTTCTGCCTTCCCACTTTCCAAAAAAAAAAAAAATTCTAAGCTTGTTTCCTGCCTTTTCTGTAACTAGTCTAGTCCAGATACAGATTTGCTGTTTCCAGGACTGTTTGTAAACTTCTGAGCCCCCAAAGCCTTTCTGTGTTGGAGGGAAGCATTCTAGCATATCAGTGGGAGTGGTAAGCACTAGGTAGCCTATCTATCACAAGAGTGGTTTCTGGCCCAGAAATTGTAGTTTATTGGCTGTTTGGGTATTTTTTTCATCTCTTTCAACTTTCTGGTTTAAAAGCCTGGATTTGTGCTTATTTCCCACCTTTTCTGTAACTAGTCTAGTCCAGATACAGATTTGCTCTTTCCAGGACTGTTTGTAAACATCTGAGCCCCCAAAGCCTTTCTGTGTTGGAGAGAAGCCTTCTAGTGTATCAGTGGGAGTGGTAAGCACTAGGTTGCCTATCTACCACAAGAGTGGTTTCTGGCACAGAAATTGTAGTTTATTGGCTGTTTGACAGTTTTTCCATCTCTTTCAACTTACTGGTTTAAAAGCCCACATTTTCACTTGTTTCCCATCTTTTCTGTAACTAGTCTAGTCCAGATACAGATTTGCTGTATCCAGGACTGTTTGTAAGCTTCTGAGCCCCCAAACTTTCTGTGTTGGCGGGAAGCCTTCTAGCTTATTAGTGGGAGTGGTAAGCACTAGGTAGCCTATGTACCACAAGGGTGGTTTCTGGCCCAGAAATTGTAGTTTATTGGTCGTTTGGGCAGTTTTTCTATCTCTTTCATTTTCTGGTTTAAAAGCCCATGTTTGCCCTTGTTTCCTACCTTTCCTGTAACTAGTCTAGTCCAGATACAGATTTGCTGTATCCAGGACTGCTTGTAAGCTTCTGAGCCCCCAAACCTATTTGTGTTGGAAGGAAACCTTCTAGCTTATCAGTGGGAGTGGTAAGCACTAGGTAGCCTATCTACCACAAGAGCCAGGTACATATTCTTAGTTTTAGCACTTGAGTTTGCTTATTCGTGCTCAGCACTTGTTCAGAACTTGTTGTTAGCACTAAATAAGCTACAAATTACTACAGCACTCAGCCTTCCTCTTTACCTAGAGGAAAACCGTTTTTGTACTTACTTTCCTCACTTGCTTAGAGGAAAGTAGTTTTTTATTCAGGCATGTCCAAGGGTCAGCTCCCAGTATTCTCTCCTGTCTATCTGATGAATCTGGGCATTTTGGGGCAATGTAGAAATTGCCTCATGTATACATACAACCCTCTCCTCCTACCACCCAACACCACAACCTGTAAGAGATGCACTTATCTAGCCAAACTGGAGGTAAAGCTCTCTCCAACCAAAAATGAACTTGACAGTCAAGAGGAGAAGGTAAACACGTGCACCACAACAAATTCATCACATAGTCCCACTAAACCTTCACCACCAAAATCCACACATAGAAACAGAAAAACATTCACAGAGGCTCTCAGTAATAATCTTCTCAAGCAATAGAGACCAGCAAAGCAGAAACTCAAGCAACCTCCACCCCCAACACAACCCAAATGACACATAGCCCACAGACTCAGTGTGCCAATAAACCACAGCCCATAAGGCAAAATAACGTACCCAACACACTAGTCAGAGGTGACTCTATAGTTAGGCACACTGATGTCCCACTCACCAGGCTAAACAAGGAGAAGGTTACTGTCAGCTGCCTTTTGGGTGCCAGGATCCACCACATAACCCACGCACTCAGGTCACTCCACAACAAGTACAAATATGACTCGGTCATTGTCCATGTTGGTGTGAATGAACTGAGACGTACCTCCCTGGGCTACATGAAAAAAGACATGGAAGAGCTCTCCGATCTTGTAGCTAAGGCAGGTATGACCCTAGCCCTGAGTAGCATCCTGCCATCACCCAGAATGATACCACAGTACAAGGACAAAATGATTGACTTCAACAATTGGCTAAGCTTCTGGTGTCATCCTACAGGGATCCAATATCTATCTGTCTGGGATGACATGGTCAACAGATCACGATGCTTTGCCAGAGATGACCTGCACCTGTCGCCCCTGGGATTCCGGATACTGGCTAAAGGTCTTGCTGCCCCTATAGTGCCTTTTTTAGGCAAGATTCAAATGACAAATTCACCACCATAACAGGAACAGACAAGCCAAAACTGAGGGTAATGCTACTCAATGCTAGAAGTCTAAATCTCAAAATGCACTCACTCGAGGCACTCCTTAAAATGGAGAACATCGATATATGTGTAGTGACTGAGACCTGGTTCAAGGCTCTAGAGTGCACCCCTGCATTACCAGGCTATAACTCATACCACACTTTTTGGCCATCTAACCTGGACCAGAACACTAAAGGTGGAGTTGTGTCCATATTCATTAAGGATATCCACACCTCCAGGCTAGTTACGCAGCATAATGCATCCGAGGTTATCCAAGTGCAACTAACTCTGGGCAAAACTGCAATCCAAATTGTAGCTTGCTACAGATCCCCCACCATGCCCCAGGATTCCCACTCCTCTTTTCTTGATATACTGGAAAATATTAGGGTTCAACCAAACACCCTAATAATGGGTGATTTCAACTACCCCACCATTAACTGGGAAAACTACTCATGTACCAACTCTTTCACTCAACGCTTTCTGGAATTCATAAATTCCAATGCCCTGGATCAACTTATCCACACCCCCACCAGGGGCAGCAATATCCTAGACCTAGTCATTGCCAACATGAGTGACTGGTGTCCCACACCTGAAGTCAACTCCTCGTTGGTCAGATCCAACCATAAGCTAATCACCCTAGATATCCGCATCCCACCCCCACCCACCATTAAGGAAACCATGGTAAAAAATTTCTCCAAAGCCAACTTCATGCTTCTTAAGACAGAAGTGGCAAACATCATGACACCCATGCAGATGGACAATACAGCTATGACGGCTGAATCCTACACAAATGCAATCTATAAGCACTTACACGAGTGCATGGATCGTGCTATCCCAAACAGAACCAAGACACTATCCTCCAAAAAAAGGAAGCCGATCTGGTGGTCCCCTTCCATAAACAAACTCTACAACAGAAGGAAGAAACTGTTGCAAAAGAGAGTAAAATCCCATGAGTGAAGGAGCTCCCTGGTCAGCCTCAGTAAGAAGGTGAGATCCCTTATAAGATACTCCAAACCTAGCTACGAAAACAAAATCACCACTGATTCTAAGGTCAACCACAAAGCATTCTATAGTTATGTGAAGAATCTCAATGGCAACACCCAGATCTGCTCTGAGTTACAGCACAATGTCATGAAAATTACAGAACCAAGTGATATTGCCAACATCCTGGCAGATAGGTTCATTGCTAACTTTACCCCCCTCTCACCTCCTAAAGGGTCCATATCTATACAGGAAGAATGCAGAGTCCCTGCAAACACATCTATGCAGGTAAAAGCTGCATTCTCTAAAACCAAAAACCCAGCATCCATGGGATTGGACAACATCCCAGGCTGTGTTTTACACAAACTTCAAAACGAACTGGATCCCCACTTAAGCACCATGTTCAGTCATAGTCTCAAGTCAGGCTTTATGTCCACTGAATGGTGTACAGCAACAGTTATCCCACTCCACAAAGGGAGAGCCACTACTGATCCTTGGAAGTAAAGCCCAATTAGCCTGACGAGCCTGGTCTCCAAGGCCATGGAACGTATCATCATAGAACTCATAAACAAAGACATTGGTAACCTCCAAACTCTGGACCTCACCCAGTTTGGGTTTGTGAAAGGCAGATCATGCCTTCTGTACTTGATCAACTTCTTTGTGGCAGTCATCAAAGCTGTAGATGAGGGTAAGGTGGTTCACACAGCCTATCTTGACCTCGCCAGGGCTTTTGACACCATCCCCCATTCTGGAATTATAGTTAAACTCACTAAACAAGGTATAAATCCCTACATCACAAGATGGGTTGCCAACTGTCTCACTGACAGAACCCACACTGCAAAAGTTGCAAATTCCAAATCTGACTTCAAACCAGTGACATGTGGAGTACCACAGGGTTCAGTCTTGGGACCTCTCCTGTTTGGTATCTACTTCTCTGAAGTACAGGCTAACACAGATGGCCTCTGACTAATAAAGTTCACAGATGACTGCAAAGTAGGAGCCATAGTCGAGTCCCCAAATGATGTGGACATGCTACAGAAAGGCCTCACTGAGACAGATGCCTAGTGTCAGAGGCATGGCCTCAAGCTCAGTGCCAAAAAGTGCATTGTCATCCCCTTTGGTAAAGGCCACAGAAGTACCTCACAAAGAGGATTACTGGCTTCAAACAGATGCCCTACACTGACCATGTCATAAACCTCCAGATTTACTCTTCTACTCCGAGGAGATCTCTGCCTAACATATAAAGCTATGTTAAACCCAGAGCTGTTGGACATGCTACATGTAAAGAAATTCTAATCCCTCCGAGCTACATGCTCTAGGGACCTAAACCTTGTCACCACAATAAACAGGACATGCTGGAGGGATAGATTCCTGTCCCAGAGACTTCCTATACTCTGGAACAAGCTACCCATCTATGTCAAGCAAAGTTCCTCATTAGCACTCTTCAAGAAAAATCTTGATGACTGGATGGGAAATAGAAAATACACCCCAGGGATCACTTCTGTGGCTCTGCTCACCAGGTTCACAGGAAACTAACTTTCTTGGGTGGCATAAGCCAGGGAACCTTGTTGGCTAGGCTTACTTAAGCCCTTGGGCTGATAGCCTAATACCTCCCTATGAACCTGTAGATATATATATATATATATATATAGTATATATATATATATATATATATATATATATATATATATATATATAGTATATATACACATAGATAGATATATGCATAAGCAGATGGCAGTACTGTGGCCGTTGACAGTTCTAAATTCACCATATTAAGTGAAGATGATGTGTTACGGAAACAAAAATTGAAGTTAGTTATTGTGTTGTAAAATGAAAAGTATATAGGACATGCCAGTTCATAATTAATATGATAGAGAAAGAGAATGGTACTGAATAGAACACTGTGACTGGCTACTTTACCATGTGGCAGTTCATAATTAATATGATAGAGAAAGAGAATGGTACTGAATAGAACACTGCCACTGGCTACTTTACCATGTGGCAGTTCATAATTAATATGATAGAGAAAGAGAATGGTACTGAATAGAACACTGCCACTGGCTACTTTACCATGTGGCAGTTCATAATTAATATGATAGAGAAAGAGAATGGTACTGAATAGCACACTGCCACTGGCTACTTTACCATGTGGCAGTTCATAATTAATATGATAGAGAAAGAGAATGGTACTGAATAGAACACTGCCACTGGCTACTTTACCATGTGGCAGTTTATAATTAATATGATAGAGAAAGAGAATGGTACTGAATAGAACACTGCCACTGGCTACTTTACCATGTGGCAGTTCATAATTAATATGACAGAGAAAGAGAATGGTACTGAATACAACACTGCCACTGGCTACTTTACCATGTGGCAGTTCATAATTAATATGATAGAGAAAGAGAATGGTACTGAATAGAACACTGCCACTGGCTACTTTACCATGTGCCAGTTCATAATTAATATGATAGAGAAAGAGAATGGTACTGAAGAGAACACTGCCACTGGCTACTTTACCATGTGCCAGTTCATAATTAATATGATAGAGAAAGAGAATGGTACTGAATAGAACACTGCCACTGGCTACTTTACCATGTGGCAGTTCATAATTAATATGATAGAGAAAGAGAATGGTACTGAATAGCACACTGCCACTGGCTACTTTACCATGTGGCAGTTCATAATTAATATGATAGAGAAAGAGAATGGTACTGAATAGAACACTGCCACTGGCTACTTTACCATGTGGCAGTTCATAATTAATATGATAGAGAAAGAGAATGGTACTGAATAGAACACTGCCACTGGCTACTTTACCATGTGGCAGTTCATAATTAATATGATAGAGAAAGAGAATGGTACTGAATAGAACACTGCCACTGGCTACTTTACCATGTGGCAGTTCATAATTAATATGATAGAGAAAGAGAATGGTACTGAATAGAACACTGCCACTGGCTACTTTACCATGTGGCAGTTCATAATTAATATGATAGAGAAAGAGAATGGTACTGAATAGAACACTGCCACTGGCTACTTTACCATGTGGCAGTTCATAATTAATATGATAGAGAAAGAGAATGGTACTGAATAGAACACTGCCACTGGCTACTTTACCATGTGGCAGTTCATAATTAATATGATAGAGAAAGAGAATGGTACTGAATAGAACACTGCCACTGGCTACTTTACCATGTGGCAGTTCATAATTAATATGATAGAGAAAGAGAATGGTACTGAATAGAACACTGCCACTGGCTACTTTACCATGTGGCAGTTCATAATTAATATGATAGAGAAAGAGAATGGTACTGAATAGAACACTGCCACTGGCTACTTTACCATGTGGCAGTTCATAATTAATATGATAGAGAAAGAGAATGGTACTGAATAGAACACTGCCACTGGCTACTTTACCATGTGGCAGTTCATAATTAATATGATAGAGAAAGAGAATGGTACTGAATAGAACACTGCCACTGGCTACTTTACCATGTGGCAGTTCATAATTAATATGATAGAGAAAGAGAATGGTACTGAATAGAACACTGCCACTGGCTACTTTACCATGTGGCAGTTCATAATTAATATGACAGAGAAAGAGAATGGTACTGAATAGAACACTGCCACTGGCTACTTTACCATGTGGCAGTTCATAATTAATATGATAGAGAAAGAGAATGGTAAATAGAACACTGACACTGGCTACTTTACCATGTGCCAGTTCATAATTAATATGATAGGGAAAGAGAATGGTACTGAATAGAACACTGCCACTGGCTACTTTACCATGTGGCAGTTCATAATTAATATGATAGAGAAAGAGAATGGTACTGAATAGAACACTGCCACTGGCTACTTTACCATGTGGCAGTTCATAATTAATATGATAGAGAAAGAGAATGGTACTGAATAGAACACTGCCACTGGCTACTTTACCATGTGGCAGTTCATAATTAATATGATAGAGAAAGAGAATGGTACTGAATAGAACACTGCCACTGGCTACTTTACCATGTGCCAGTTCATAATTAATATGATAGAGAAAGAGAATGGTACTGAATAGAACACTGCCACTGGCTACTTTACCATGTGGCAGTTCATAATTAATATGATAGAGAAAGAGAATGGTACTGAATAGAACACTGCCACTGGCTACTTTACCATGTGCCAGTTCATAATTAATATGATAGAGAAAGAATGGTACTGAATAGAACACTGCCACTGGCTACTTTACCATGTGGCAGTTCATAATTAATATGATAGAGAAAGAGAATGGTAAATAGAACACTGACACTGGCTACTTTACCATGTGCCAGTTCATAATTAATATGATAGGGAAAGAGAATGGTACTGAATAGAACACTGCCACTGGCTACTTTACCATGTGGCAGTTCATAATTAATATGATAGAGAAAGAGAATGGTACTGAATAGAACACTGCCACTGGCTACTTTACCATGTGCCAGTTCATAATTAATATGATAGAGAAAGAGAATGGTACTGAATAGAACACTGCCACTGGCTACTTTACCATGTGGCAGTTGCAGTGTATGCCAATATATACTTTTTGTTTATCTATTTATTTTACGTATTTTGACTGGATGATTCTGGCTGGGCAGAAAGGCCTCCTTAAAGCATAGGCATGGGGAGAAAACTTCATTAAAAGCAGTGCATTCAGAATCATTAATTTGTATAATATCAAGAATGTCAGGCAGAATACAATGAAACTAAATTTTATAATGTCAGAATAAATAAGATAGTAACCATACATACAAGAGTAAGGCCTCTGTATGAATTCTTCTCTTTTATAGTTAGATAAATAACTAGGATGTAGGACAGATGGCACAATATAGAGTACTGAATCATTTTGATAAGGGTGACTAGTAAAAGGTTGATTTCATTTTGAGATATGAATGAAATGAGTGGTAAACAAGAGTTAAGAGTGAAACTGAGAGAAGGTGGGGTGGGTGAAGACAGAGTGATAGTTTGTAAGGGAGGAGAGGAGAGGTATTATAGAAATGCAGAAAGAAAGTGAAGACATCATACTTATCCTGGAGATGTGCATTAACAGAGCCAGGATGTTGACAGGTGTTCTCTTAGAAGTGTTTTGAATTCCCGCTAGTTTTCAAGAAGCCTGAGAGCATGTGGGTAGGCATTCTAGAGGGTACTTACTGAGTATAAGGATTCTTCTGGTGCATTTAGGCTTTAGTGATAGAAAGGAGGAATTTGTATTTATAGTGAGGCGTTTTTGTAGGGCTGCATTGTTGAAATGCCTTTAAGTTCTGGATACTTATCAGGGTAATAGATTAGAGTGACAGCTACTAATATCTGATTGTAGTGGAAGTGATGTGAGAGTGCAATCCAGTTTAGTTGTTTAAGGGTGAAATAGTTCTAAAGGTGAGATTAGCAGAAAGTGAGACATTGCATTGTTTTGACTGTTCCAATTATGTGGAAGTTTCTAGGTTAGTTAAGAGTGGTGAGGCATACTGTAGGGTAAGTAGGATGTAAGCTTTAGCTATGATTTCACAAATTATGTCTGTTAGGTAGGGTTTGCTCTATATGAGGCTGAGATTTTTGTGTGTGTTTTTTTAATAACATTTTGGAAGTGTAAGTCAATTTTTATGTTGTTCTCAATGCAGACTCCTAAGAATTTGTTGTTAAGGACCTGTTCAATTTGAGTGTTATGTAATTAAGTGATTTTGACAAGTGTTTTGCTTTGGTAGAATGCTTTAGGGTTGAAAAGCAGTAGTTTGTTTTTTGTGGGGTTAAGTAGGAGTTTTGAGTTGTCTAACCAGGATTCTATATACATAATTTCTTGAAATGCTTCTAGGTTAGTGGCTGGGCAGATGAGTGTAGAGTTATCTGCATATTGGGTAAGAGTAGCATGCCTGAAAGCAGTGTGTAGGCCATTTATAAATATGTGAAATGGGAGGGGTCCAAGTATGGAACCTTATGGCACTCCTACAGTAAATTATGAATATTCTTGCTACTATTTGACTGCTTGGGATCCATCTGTTGGGTAGATATTATACCAACAAAGGGGAGGAGGGGGAGACCCCTACGAAGGAGAGGTTTAATAATATTTTCTGATGCAAGATGGTGTTAAATACTTTAAATGGGTCCATGAATAAGGAAGATACTAGGTTTCCGGTATTTCTGTTTTTATTAATGGTATCAGCAAAGTGAAGTAGGACAGTATTGATGCTGTGGTTGGGTCAAACCATGATGTGAAGGGGGAGAGAAGATTGTCTATGGTCAGATATTTCCATAATTGGCAATGGATGCACTTTTCTAATATTTTAGACAATGAAAACAGAGTGGCAACTGGCCTGAAGTTGGAGTAATTGGCAGAGGGTCCACCTTTATGAATAGGAAATATGTATGCCTTCTTCCAAATGGCTGGAACATTAGATTCTTGAATAGATCTGCTTATCTGTACAGATACTGGATATGATAGAATTTCAGCTGCAATTTTTAGAAAATGAGAAAGAAGGATGTCTGCAGCAGAGCTTGTAGTTTTTAGTTTTATGAAATATTTTCTTATGGTGGAGATAGGGGAAAGGTTTGAGTGAGAAGTAGGTTTCCATGGGGTTGTGTATGTAAGAATGGGGTTGGTTTGATGGTGGGATTGTCTTTGATAAGTGAGGCTACAGCTTGAAGTAATTATTTGTTAAAGTTATTAACAATCATTGATGAAGTGTCTTATGGGAATAGAGTGGGTTGTTGACTATGGACTGGATTCAGTAGATTTTTTTACTAATGATCACAAATTTTGGGATTATTTTGATGTGCTTGTCTAAATTAAAGCAGGGGAGTTTTTTGTCATGCATTATACTGTGTTTGGTTTTATTTCTTATCTGTCTGATTGCAGAAGTTTTTTATATAATTTGTTGGTATGCCACACTTTCTAGGCCTTATCTCTCTCTAAGTACCATTAGTTGCCAACTATTTTTAGACAGCCATATTGCTATATTAAATCTAACTTTTTTTTCCTGATGGGAGCATGTTTATTCAGTAAATTGGTAAAGGTTTTGTTAAAATCAAGAGTGGCTTAATCTAGAGGAAGATTTTGTAACCTATTCCAGTTGTAATGGTTGAGTGTGGGTATGAAATTGTCTACATTAAAGTTGGCTAGGTTGTTCACATTCTTGTATTTGTGGTGTTTTACTGGATTGCAAACTAGTCTGTTGGCAAAACTGGGCAGTTGGCCACATTGGGTGTCTGACAGTATGCCACAGCTGTAGATACTACTGAGTTTAGTGGACTGAATCTAATACAGACTAGAGGCCTTAGAGGAGGGCTTGTTATTCATTGATGGTGCATTTATTTGATGAGAAAACTCATACAGGTTAATATTGGTAATGGGGTATTAAATTCAGTTTGGGTCTCAAAGATGATGACTTCTTGAGTTATATTGGTAGATGCCCAGGATAGTATGTCCTCTGCTATGCTCATACTATTGCCTGGTGGTATACATCTGGCTGATGCATATGGTCAGATAAGAGTTGAGCTTGAATTAGGCAACGAGAATATCCACGTTATTGAATGAGGGATGCTTTTTGTGATAAAAAAATACCTTCAGATATTTTGGGTATATAATAGACATACTACCTGATTTTTGGGATTTAGGTCCTGCTCAAAAGATACTGTAGCCTGGTTGGAAGATTTCAGTGTCTTTGAGTTCAGGTTTCGGCTACTTTTCTAAGGAAGGCAGACTGTATAAACAGTAAGAATTTTATGCATGAGGGTTCCTTCAAATGCAATTCCAAGGCAGTAGTTTACATAATGCATTGCAACTGTGGGCTTTACTACACTGGAAAAACAAAAAGAAAATTAACTATTGGACTCTAGGAGCATATAGATGATATTACAAATGAACATTTTGATAATCCCATGTCTGAACATTTGTTTTACCAACAAAAAGGGGACTAGGAATTATGAGGGCATGTAATTTTTTACAAGTGAAAGGTAATATTAAAAATTACGATATTATATATATAATTTTTATTCACAAAGAAACTGAGTTAATTCTGAAATGTAATACTCTGCAGTCATGTGGCTTAAATTATTAATTAGTTTGGAAATTATTGTGTAGTATTTAATTTTTTTATTCTGCTTTGAATGTTTCACAATTAATTATTTGGAACATTTTATGAGATGGTCTTTTCCCTTTCATGAGTTCTATTTTTAATTGCGTTAGTCATGTGATCATTTTTAAGCATCAGATGTGTACTTTTAATGTTGTTGTGAGTTTTCAAAAGGCATGTAGCCTAGGTACTAGACATTAATCGATTTTCTGATTCACCTTCTACTATAACCTGGATGACCCAGTGGAATCAATATTAGCATAGGTTGTTTGCCTAGCCACCATTTTCATCCATATAAAATATCCAAATGTAGCTTGTATGACCTAACATAACCACAAAGTGCATGCATATTTTCTACTTGCATATTTGATAGTGACAGGGTATCACACTATGCATTACTGTGCAAACCTGTTCATGAATATGCAAAGCATGCTAAATAGTAACCATAGCGCTCATTTATGTGTGTTTATATTTCCTCTGTATAAAATGTTGTAAATGGTGCAAGTGCCACATCGGAAAAGCACTTCCATTCAACAATGCTGATGTGCATATAGAGCACTACATTTCTCAGTTATTGTCACTGTATATAACACTTGTTGTTTAAACAATGAGTGGGAATTACCTGAAGGGTGATGGCTCACCAAAATAAGTAATTGGAAACTTCATACAAGCCATCAGCCCTTCACCTGCATATATCATGCCCACATATGTTGAGGTCTGAGGAAATCCCTAAACATCCTGGAATCAAGACAAACAAGCCTCAGCCATAAAGTAACACTACAGCACCACCCCTGTCACACAGCACATATAATATAAAATTACTTAGTACAGTGAGCTGCAATGCAACTAAACTATAACTAAATGCAACTTCTTCCACTAAGTCTGGATCCACAAATGGAAATTGCTGGCTTCATTGTAAGGGGTATTGTTGGGCTTATAGATTTGACTCTTACAACTCCAGGCTGTATAAGCATAAGATGACAATCAGATCACTTTCTGGTTCTAGGATCTGTGACATTGCATGGGCTCTAAACTCCCTCATTCTAAACAAATACAATTATGATTTGGTAGTGGACATTGTGAGAGTAAATAATATAGCATACAACATTAGTGATAAGCATGTGCAATGGTTTCTTGGCATAATAAATGCAAACGTTCCTGTAAAAAATGTTAAACTTACCCAGAAGGGGTCCTAATATTCTAGATCTTGTTGTAAGCATAGCAGCCTTCTGCAACCCACCTATTATATCAACAATCTTAGTCAGATTTGACCATAAAGCAATGGTCTTGTCATTGAAAGTCACAAGCATCTCTGACTTTAAGAACTTCATAAAAGCAAACCTCTTAAAACTCTATGATGAGATTTAAAAATTTCATTGTCACTCCTCTGCACCGCCCCCCCTTGCAGCCACAGATGCCATCTTTACCTTAAAGATTCATTCACATTTGCTGTGTGATTAATTTTGGCCTGCTCATGGTGAGGAAGCTCTCCCCAGCCCCATTTCAGTGTGCACACCTGCAACACACTTGGTCTACCTGTATCATCACCCCCCCAGCAACTGCAACATTGCCAAATAAAACCACTGCTATGGCCCAGTTTTTCCCTACAGTTATTGCACGTCAAGAATAACACTTTTTAATATGGATACCTGCCAGACAAGTCTGCATAGGTGACTGGATGTTTACAGTTCTTGTTATTAGCAGATTTGGCCCTTAATAGTTATGTTTTAAACATTGTGACTGGATATTTACATATCTTTTTATAGCAAATTTGTTACTTTTACTAGTTGTTTTTTAAACATTGTTTTTTCTGTCGTGCACCATCCCAGGCAACTATAGCTTCGTCTCTTGCCACTAGGTGATACAACTAACATCATCTTCAACTTGACCAGGCCGTAACATACTTCAGTGACAACATTTCTAGCTATTCTAAACAGCTTAGCACCAACTTGTACATGTCATGTTAAAAATAAGAGATTGCCCTGGATATCAAAATAAATGATTAGACTTCAAAAACTAAGGGACAAAACCTGGTTTCAATACCAGAAAACAAAAGACAATAAAACACTAATAGAATACCAGCAGCTCTGCAATCAAACAAAAAAACAGCTCAAACTTGACAAAAAATATTATACAAAACAAATATGAAAACAATCCCAAAAAGTTCTGGCAAGGAGTTAACTTGCTCTTCCACCCAAATAATGCTACAACCCCCAGAAACAACAACCAATAACCAAAGTGTGAGTATTGCCTCACAAATCAACACCTACTTTATCAACACCATCTTCTCCTTAATTACAGTGAACAATTTCACCCCACCATCTCTTCCACCTAATGTGGAAACTAACAACAACTCTTTTGACCTCAAACCTGTCCCAACTAACACCATAAGAACAATGCTGAAACAACTGAAACCTTCTTCCTTAGCAGCTGACCATCTTCCCAATGAGTACCTCAAACTTTCAGCTGATGCCATATCTCCATTCTGGTTAACAAGTCTATAGCAGAACAATATGTCCCAAAATTATAGAAAATTTCCTGTATCACCCCTCTACATAAAGGAGGAACATTAACAGAATTAAACAATTACAGACCCATAGCTATACTTTCTCTTTCTGTCAGAATTCTGGAAAAATGTATCCATACTCAATTACTACAATGCCTGTTATCTCACAACCTTATCTCTCCCTCCCAACACAGTTTCAGACTAAAACGCAGCACCACCACAGCTCTAATTAGTTTCTCTAACACCATCAGCCAACTGAGAAATAATTCAAACCAGCAAGTAGCATCAATCTTCCTAAGGATGTCAAAAGCGTTCAACACTGTCTCCCATCAGAAACTCCTTCATACTCCTGCCTCACTAAACCTGTCAAAGACTTCCCTCTCCTGGTTCCTAAGCTGTCTTTTTGACAGACAGCAAGCAGTACGATGGAAATCCAAACTCTTACCACTTCTGTCAGTCATGGTCAGAGTTCCCCAAGGGTCCATACTAGGACTCCTTCTTTTCACCATCGTCTCTAATGATCTAGCCTCATACACAACACACCCTAAAGTAGTTCAGTATGAGGACGATTCAACTTTAATCTGCTCAGCAGATACCTTACCAGACCTCCAAATAGTAGCCCAATAAGTTTTAAAGATCTTAAATGTCATAGTTAATGCTATTTACCAGTAGCAGAAAATCACCAACCACACCTGCTTTCACCATTCTCTCATCAAACAGTGCAGTCATCCAACCAGTTGAGTATACAAAACTCCTTGGTGTGACAATCGACAATAAACTCAGATTTGACCAAAACATAGCCATCACAATTAAGAAAGCCCACATCAAATTTAGCTTACTGTACAGAAGCAAGCCATTCCTCACTGACAATACCCGACTAGCCATGTCCAGAACCTTCCTTCTCTCTGTGCTCCTATATGCTTTCCCCCTCTTTACCAACTTAAAAAAAAATCAGACTTAACTAAACTGGAAACTTGCTACAACAAAATAATCAACTTCACAGCCAGTCTTTCCCACCAAACTCACCATTGTATTGCTCTACATAATTTAAATTGGCTTGAGCTATCTAATTTTCTCCATCTCTACCAACTTAAATTCACACACAATATCATCTTCCATCCTGACAGTTGCCCATCCCTCAATGAGCTTGTTGTTCTCTACTCATGCCCACAAAGTCTAAATTCTGCACACAAAAACTTTCTCCCTCAACTGTGTTTATTTCTACTCCAAAAAAAATTAAATAAATAAAAAAATATATATATATACATATACATATATATATATATATATATATATATACACACACACACACACACCCACACACACACACACACACACAAAGGAAATCTCATTTGTTCATAACTATTATTTAGTATGTACACAGTAGTAATTTTATTTTTCTCACAGTGATCTTCACTGAAATGCTTATGTGTTTTTCTTTTTGAACCTGTATCTACTAGAAAACTGTACTGAATACTACTTTGTACAGGCTAACTAGATGATGTGTATTCTGCATCTTACTGTATGTATACTATTGTACTATCTATTTATTGTATTTTGTTTATATTTTTGTGGAGCTTTTCTCCCTGGGCCTCCACTGAAAATGGGCTTCTGGTCTAGTTGGTCTTTCCCAGTAAACAAATGTAAATAAATAAATAAATACTAAGATGTATAGACCAAGCAGTCCCTAATAACATAAAATTGTATGAGAAAATTAAAAATAAACCATCTTAACAGTGTAACCCCTCTCAAAAAAAAAAAAAAAACACAATAAAAAGAAGTTACTATATTCTTACAACAGACTGCAACTGACCCTCCTCAGAATTCCCACAAGGAAGTCAATAAAGACCTAAACTCACTGTTATGAAGGCCAAAGAGAAACATGAACTGAAATTAGTAGCAGTGGCCAAGGACAGTTTCAAATCATTCATCACTGATATCCGAAAAATAAGAAACAAAACCAAAAAGTGTTCTGAATGAATCTACAATGGCAATACCCACTCTGATCCAAATGACACTGCCAATATACTAGCAGATACATTTCGGTTTACTTCATAATGAATACAGTGAATGCAATTCCACAAATCCCTGAGTCTCAGCCTTCTTTGAGGATTACTATAGATAAGTCATAACCACTCTCCAATTCCAAAAAGTATCATGTTCATGTCTATGGACCTGGATAATATTCCTGGATGTTAATTACATAATATTCTCATTAAAATCCTTTCTTAAACCAACTCAACCTAAGCATCTATACTGAGTATGGCCTAGAAGTATGTAATTTAGCTATTGTTATGCCCTTACTCAAAGATGGCTCTACCTGTGATGCCAGAAAATACAGCTCTGTTAGTGTAATTTTATAATTTACCAAATTTTGGAGCACATCATATCAGTGTTTATAGATACTGAAACGTTTATTGCTGTGGATCCTCATCAGTTTATCTTCATCAAGTGTAGGTAATGTCTACTCAGCATAATAATCTTCTTCTAAAGGGTTATGGATGGTAACCATGTCATATACACAGCATAACCCAAATCCAGCTAAAGTCTTTGATGTGATTCCATATACTGGTATTGTTAACAGATTAAGGACATAAGCATACTTATTTTGAGGTGGTTATCAAATTGACTGCAACAAAAAACACACATAGTTAAAGTAGTTGGAGCAACATCAGAAAGGAAAAAGGTGACAAGTGTTGTCCCTCAAGTCTTAGAGGGGAGATCCTTCCTATTCATTATCTATTATTCTGATCTTTAGACTAACCCAGACTTATGGTTAACTATGTTTGCACTTGACTACAAGATCAGTCTTGCAGTGATGTATCTTCCATCATCAATTTACTGCAACATGGCCTAGATCTTGGAAATAAATGATGTAAAGAAAATGGGCTTAAACTAAATGCTAAAAACGCATCATTGCTAATTTTGGAAAACAAAATTATTCCATGACTATGGCATGGGCAGCACCCCTCTCTGGACTGATCCAGTCATAGTTTTGTTCAATTTTATTGACAATTCTCAGTCCTTTGAACCTTACGTCATGACAGGTTTTAGAAAAACGTTCATTCTTGCTCAACTGACATCTTACCTAGGTCAAAAGAAGTTACCGTCCCCTCTGCTCATATCCAATCAGACCAGTTATGGAGTACATTCCGCATTTCTCCTTTATTTGTCTAAACACATTGCTCAACTTGAAAATCCCAGGGGGAAGTCTAATTCAAAATATCATAGATCTGAAGACCCTTAGCTACCAAACAGACTTGACACCCTCTCCTTATACCCCATATTTTATGGACTGATTTAGATTTAGCATTTGCTCTACTTGATATCTTCCACTTTCACAGAATTACTATTACCACAGACATCTGTACTAAGGATCTAAATCTTCACCAACAAACAAGGCTGGTAGATCCATCTTCTAAAGCATACACCATCTCTGGACTATACTATTCATTTATATTAAGCAAACTAAACCCATTGCCATTTTGTGACAAACCTTGATACTTGATAGGAAAGTCATACATTCTCACTGTACATATCTTGTGTCACTTTCTTGTAGGCAGAAGCTGGCATGGCTTTAATGAACCTTTGATGGACCTGCCTTCAGTATCCAATGATCCTATGAGCGTTACCTCACAACTGCAGGACCTAGAGTTCAAACCTTATATCTGGTCACTGATAATGTACAGTTCACATGTTCTACCTGAGTCTATGTATTTTGTTCTCCAGGTACTCTGTTTCCTCCTACCTTCCAGAACCATTCTGGTTGATTGGCCTTTAATTTGTAAATTGTACATACATATTGTATTTGTCCCTGCCACTATGACCTTTGTTGTGGTTTAAGACCAGGTTTGTCTCAAAATGGCAAAGGATTTAGTTTGCTTAATATAAATGAATAGTATACTCCAGAGATGATGTATGCTTTAGAAGATGGATCTACCTATCTAATGAATAAATTAAAAATTGCTTGATTATCATAAACAATTTAAAATGTGACACACAGAAGCCTAATATAAAGCAATATGTCATTTACATTGCAGTATATGATACCTTCCCATACTATATTTGCTACAGATCCTGAAGTAAGGCCCAGGAGTAACAGCATCACTGATCAGAAAAAAGGATATAGTGTGCCGTTGTATACTTTTCAGAGAATTGGAATGGAAAGTGCCCTCAATTAATGTATCATTTAAAAGGCGATACTATGAAAACAAGTAAGATTCAATGTTTTCCCCATTTGCAGAGTTGTAGGAGATAAATTATGTGAGGATCAAGTGATGGAAACAAAGGGACCCTTGGTCTCTCCAGGGGAAATTATGCATTTCATCCATTTTCAGGTTTTCGGGTTAAAGGTCTGGTTTAGTATAACCATAAACTGAATTACTAGTTACTGACAACGGATGTACAGATTGAATGTGCATTCTATTATATAGAGCAATATCAGTACGGGAGGGTCAGGGGTCACTTCTTGGATACAACAAAATATGTAAGTTAGAAAGGAGATTTTCTTAGACAGATGGGGGTAACTACATAGGTAGAACATGAATCACAGTTTCTTGTACCAACACCTAAATATTACTCATTATTTGCAACTACATGTGTATACCTGTTAAACAGTTTACTATTTTCACAAAACCACCAAGCTGAGAAAAGCATTTCTGCCTAGCAGAGGTGCATATTTTTTGAGGATTATCTTATCATGTTGTATGCAGTTAAACAGTTGAAGTATGCATTGCTAATGCCAGGACAATACATATTGTATGGATATGGAAATGTGCCCTATAATTACACCGACATTTTTTCAACAGCTTATGCTGCAAAGTCTCTGGGCTGTACCTCATTAATTAACACACAGCCTAAATGCATAATTGCACCTCGTAAGTAAGTCTCAGATGAGTATTTTCAGTTTTAGGATATACTGCAAATAAATTCTCTATAACATACCTCTCAACATCTTACAACAAGAATGTTGGTCAAAGCCAAGAATAATGATGGGACAAAGGCCCAAAATCAGGAGAGATTTCAAATGTTGCTCTTATAAACTCAGAAAGTTGATAGCATGACACGTTTTTCATTGGTATGTATTTTGTGAAGGTTATAATGCCTAAAATTCAGATTTCTGTCATTATTTAGTGACTTTGAGCCTTATAAATTTGCCAGAGAGCTGTACATTTTTGGTGGAACAGACCAACATGAGGCAACATTCCTGACAACTGGGATCTATGTCCTTTAAAATGCATCATAATGGATATTTGTAAGTTTTTACAGAAACGGTTACATTCTAACACCTGATCCTGGTTATTATAGATACACTTGAATTTGTTTCATTCTACATGTCCAGTAGATTGCCTTTGTGGACATATCACTGTTGTAAGGCTAACACACAGACGTGGTCTTTTCCACTTTCTTCCTACAGTGCAGATTTGGAAGAGGAGCAGCAGCTGAAAGCTCATATCCACTGGTCATGCATATTGTCTTCTATTTATATTATTTGCCTTTGGATAAGTATTTTTTTCTTTTGGAAAAACAGTTTGCATTTCTATATGTCTAAATTTCTGTCTTCACATTTTACTACTCAGCACTCCACTGCAATGTGACTTATTCCAGAGCAGCTGAATTGCAAATGTTAATCTATAAGAAGTATCATTTTTATTTAAAAAAAGAGTTTAAACCAAAGGAAATGAATATAAAGACTGTATGAACAGATTACGAGTGTAGTGATTTTAAAGCTCTGAAACAGGAACACTAACCAGGAAAATCAGATAAAAAGGAAGGTGAAGACTTTGGAGCCACGAAATGTAACTTTTTAATTTCTATTTTAGTGCTTTTTTAATTGGTCATTTGTCTTATTGGGTTGTTATTATTAGTTTAATATGTGTATTTAAGGCCTAGAGGGGATGTGTTTTACTATTCTGAAGAAGTCTATTATTATAGGATGAAAGCACTCAATAAACTTTACATTTTTGTGGCTCCGAAGTCTTTACCTTCCTTTTTATCTGATTTTCCTGATTTTAAAGCAATTATAACAAGATAACCATTTTTACAACATATACTTAATACTATCAAAGTACATTTCATATCTATTGTTGTACATAAGTTTAGTCAGGTCTGTTGGCTGAACATGCATCCTGTGTGTACAGTTCAGAACAAAGTATCAGTATGTATTACTGAAACTTTTCCTTTTGATCTCATGATGCATTACTAAAAGTCATAATTGCTGTCAGCTAGTACTGATTGTACTGTTGTACACAAAAAAGTTTTTTTATATGTTTTGTGAATGCCTGTAGTTTTAGAGACAGCCACACCACCCTTATTGTGACTACCAAGCATTCAATAAATAGCTAAATAAATACAAACAGAAAGGGAATTCCATATCTGTCAATGTTAATACATACATAGACTTTCATTTTGTAAAATAATATTGCAGCTGTCTTAGTTTTAAACTGATTTATGAAATACTGTCATAGATACTAGTTCCATATATCTTTTTAATTGTTAAGATTATTTTGGTTTCCTAAACTTTTGCCAGGACTGTTTACATCTTTTATTGCATCCGCTATCCATTATATGACTAGGGTTATCAGCTCCTCTTTGCATTTAGATGTGGAAAGAAAGTCATCATGTCTGGGAAAAGATTTATTCTTCATAATCAGTTTTAGCTGTCAAAATCTTAGGAACCTGAGTGCAATATATTCCACTGGGTACACTAAGACTGTATTAATGGTGCAAATATTGAAACTCATTGATTAAAGAGGGATAGTTAATAAATAATAAAAGTATATGTATTTTTAATATAGCCATATAACTCTTGTTTATAAAGGTCTTTTTGATGTCTTAGTTTTTCCTTCCCAGCTATATAATGCACAAGTGCGGCGTATCAAATTTTGTATTACTTCCATTAAGAAGTCAATCTATTAAATTACTACGTAATCCTTAAAGCAGTTTAAAAGCTTTTCCATTATGTTATTAACTCTACATTAGTAAAGTGAGACTCTTAATGGCAAAAAGCTTTACTATTTTTGAAATGCAGAGGCAAAGGTACATGATGGGTCAGACAATAAATCAAAAACAAGAGATCGACAGTATAGCTATTCCAGTCAGCATCGTCAACAGTTGGACAGCAAGTCAAGGACCAATGATTTTATTAAATGATTTTGAAGTTTAATACTTCGCTGCTGTAGATACTGTGTGTTGTACCTAAATATACTGAAAAAAAAAAAAAAAAACAATAACAAAGTGTTTCTGGAATAATTCTCAAAACTGCAGTAAGGTCTATTAACAAGGTGCATACTGACATTCCCCTTTATTCTACATGGGCATATGTGCAAGCATGAAATTGAATTGTACTCTAAAACCCTTATTGGGTACTGTTCACATGCTTTGTTGGTATGTATGGTCTGGGCAAAAAAAAAAAAAAGAAATGGAGCCGCATCAACTTTATTCTATTGATTAAAAGGTGAATATGGTACTTTTGTACTTGAAATATATACTTTACTATACAACTCAGAAGACACATAACACTTGAAATGATGTATTTACTGAGAAAGATAACTTACCAGATACATTATTTTTGCTCCATCTGCTTGAGTTCTTAGCTCCCCCATGTGTACTGGTTCATACACTGCTCCCTATCTGACCCAAGGTACAACAGCACACTGTTTCTGGTAAAAGGCAGCCTTTTTTGCAGGGAATGAAGAGTTGCGCTTTTGGTTGAGCCAAGAAATAGCAACAGTAACACAGGTAAGAGTCTAACACCAACTATTCATCAGCTGTAGCTCATCAGTTGTGTTTTTATTTATTTATTTATTTTATTACCCAGGCTATTTCAAACCTAGGTCATCTAATATATGTCCACACTGGCATTTACAAGTGCTAAAATATCTCTTGTATCATCATAAAGCAAGTTTTTATAAAAAAGGCTTAACCAACCCATTTACTGTACCCATAGGTTGCTTTCTTGTCAACAGATGACAGAGTTATGATATGCAAACACTCATTCACCTGCTATGGATAGGAGACTTACTTACAGCTACTCAGTCCTATACCACCTAAACTATTCCACAGGTATTGGGACAACTACTGAAAATGTGGTTACCTGCTCTCTGGCCAGGTCTATAATTTCTACATCAATGAAAGTAGCATCACTGGATACATTATTTTAACAACTGAGGAATTCTGTTAGAATATGTGTTTTAGCATTCACAGTATTACCTCATCCCCCATACATGTGAACCACAAAAAACTGAGAATAAATCAATGAATCTATAAAAATACTGACCCTCAACAAATGCAAAATCAGAAATATACAGAATGATCTACAGCAAATAAAAGTACAAAGCACTATGATGCCATAACAGCATTAGCTTAAGACCATCCCCGGGATTCATGAAGCTTGCACCAGGCGCACGCATAGCGTAGGCGTTATAACACCAAATATGGCCGCCGAGCGATTCAGGTATGATCCAATTCCATGTGCACTACCAGCGTACGCCAGATCTGCGCAGCCCCCGGCGTAGGTATGCACCCCATGTGCAGTGTTGCACCATGCAAATGAAGGCATATAGCGATTCATGAAGTGGTGCAGGCGTAGCGTAAGCCCACGGAAATGTAAACCAAAAAACACGGTTTACATTTTCCCAAACATAACATCGGAGCTATGGAAGAGGGCCAGACCCAGGTATCACAACGTGAACATATGCCAATGGCGAAATACACAGCCAATGGCAAAAGAAAAGATGCATAACACGTAAATAACAACATTTAATGTCATGTCCACAGTAATGCACAGCAGAACCGCAGGGCATGTGTGCGGAAGCTGTAACATAAAGCAATAATATACGAATGTGATACAATCTCACCGTAATAGAAAGCGACCTTACAGCATAACACACTATGTTAGGCATGGAACACCACAACCAAGGTGCAAGGGTTGCTAAGGGCTTGCGATAGTGTTCAGCTGTAACTATGAATTAGTGGTCAATGCCATGCAAATGAGGCAGATAATACTGAATCGCAAATGTCCCGCCGGAGAAGGTTGTACCATATGGCGAGCGGTATAACACCGAGGAGTGGCTCAGAGCAGATACATGACATCAGCAGAGGGGTGTGCCACTGTAGCACTAAGCACATTGGAGCATTGCAAATCTGGCCTGTCCGTTGCTAAGCAAAGCTGCAGGATAGGGATGGGGAGGAATCGTTTAGCTGAGAGCACACATGGTGGCCAAAAGCGCATGTGTACGAGGATGAAAAGGTGCCCGAAACCCAGTAATCAGATGCACGCGCCGCAAACAATAGCAGAAACAGGAAGATCAGGGGAAGAAAAGGAAATGCGGAAGTAGGGTAATTGGAGTACTAATGAGCAATCAACACCAATCAACCCACGAATGCCAATCAACGGCAGCTGACAAGTCCGCTTGCAGAAACCTGCAAAACAGGATAGGGGAGGCATGTGAATGCAAAGAAAGTAGGGGAGGTATTGGATTGCAAAGATAGGAGACCTGACACAGCAGAGCAAAGCAAACCGACAGCAGACCGGCAGTAGCACACATAACGCAAGATACGCCGGGTCCAGGAAAGCACAAATGAAAGTAGGCTGCAGGATGCACGCCAGAAAATGGTAGGTGCAACGTGCAGAAATGTAAAGGGAAGGTCAAGAGGTAATCCACTGCAGGCAAATGTAATTCAACACCAAAGACACCACAATAGTAGTTCCGGCAGTAAAACACATAACTTAACCTGTAGCTATGAATGTACATACACGCCCTATGACATCATCGGTGTTCACAGCACAATAGTATAAAGTGTGTAAGCACCCAACACACACCTGTGTATTCCCAAACACTGCACCATAGGTGTAAATACACAGGGAACTTTTAAAATGTACATGTTGGGAGCTGCCATAGCTGTGATTCATCAGCATGTGTTAGAGACTGATGGTGTTGTTGAGGATGATGCCGACAACCACATGAGCCTCGGAGGAAAAGGAGAGTGTTCAGACCAAGGGTAACTTACCAGGGGCTACATGACCTGGAGATAGTAGAGCGTTCCAGGGTGGACAAGGACATCTTACAGCAAATAGTGGAGCTGTGCCGGCCACGCCTGAGAACCAGAAACAACAGAGGGGAACCCATACCAGTGGACACGAAGGTATGTGTAAGCCTGCGAATACTGGCCACAGGTACCTTTCAAAGGCCAACTGGAGATATAATGGGGATCTCACAGGCATCAGCATCCAGGGTACTACACCAGTTCCTGGATGCCATGTTACCACATGCTAATGAGCAGATATACTTCCCCAGAAATCAGGAGGAGTTGGCCAGCAATATGCGTCACTTCCACCGTGTGGCACAATACCCGGAGGTACTGGGTGCGATAGACTGCACGCACATACAAATCAAGTCACCACCTGGTGAGCAGGGTATGCGCTACATAAATTGCAAGGGATTCCACTCCATCAACTGCCAGGTCGTGTGCAATGTGGATGTGTGTGCTTGCAGCCCTGGAAGCTACCATGACTCCCATATCTGGCATGCCTCACAGCTGTATCAGGTATTTGTCAGGGGGGACATCCCACATGGCCATCTCGTGGGGGATGCTGGCTATGCACTGGAGCCATGGATGATGACTCCCATCAGAAATGCACACACACCCATCCAAGAACGCCATAATGAGGCACACGCACAAACCAGAATCATCATAGAGCGTGTGTTCGGGATGCTGAAATCACGGTTCCGGTGTTTGGATACATCTGGTGGAGCCTTGCAGTACTCTCCAGGCATGTGTGCCCACATCATCATAGTATGTGCCATGCTAAATAATACGATCCTGCGGAAGCAGCTGCAACAGGGGAAAAAATGGTGAAGGCCCTCATAGCCCACAATTGCCAAGGCCAGTACAGGCACAGAGGGATTCAGACCATGAACACACTGTGCCAGCCCCAGTAGGCAGACGGAGGCATGCCCAATATGCCTACACCTTGGCAAGAGGGCATTATAGCACATACTCTGACCGTGTAGACCCCTACGGACAGACACCTCTCCACCTGCACACACAGTAAAATGGATGGCACACAAACATGACCACCTGTAAATTGTAATATATAGGTGGCCCAATGTGTGACTCCTACATAGGCAGCCCTCAAACATTGTAAACACAACAGCCAGTGCAACACGGAATGCCAACACCTGAACAGTACATGAGTCTTACAGCATATGGTGGTGCTGTGTGCCTGTCACGTTCCCCGCCAGATATATATATATATATATATATATATATATATATATATATATATATATATATATATAGATATATATAGATATATAGATATATATATAGATATATATATATATATATATATATATATATATATATATATATATATATATATATACATATGCATATATATAATACAGATAGAAAGGGCAATAGAGGGATATATGGTGATATAGATGGATTCAGCAATATCTGAAAATATGATAGATAGTCCAACGACATTCATAACATCATGGAGGTACAAATAAATAGGATACCACCAACTATGGAATGTGTAACATACCGACATGCGTAACCACGAGGCTGAAAGACCGATAGAACACATTACCGGAACAGTACATCCGCGAGTAATAGTACGATGATATGAAGGGACAATTAGTCACCGCTGACGGTGTCGCGGTCCACGTAGGTACTGTGTTCAACTGTGTCTGTGAGTGCCGTAGTCTGTGTAAGTGTGCGTCGAGGGTGCCGTGTGCGTGTCTGTGTGACTGTAATGTGTGTGTGTGTCCGCAACATGTGTATGTTGGTGCCAAGTCAGAGGCAGACCAGTATGGTAGGTGTGGGTATAGCTAGACGTAGGCATACGGTTACTATCTGTACCACAGTAGGAGGGACATCCCCACCCTGGGCAGGTGTGTCCTGACATAAAACAGTACAAAGGGCAAATGTCCGAGATGGTAGGACATAAAGATGTCCCATATATAATGTAACAGTGGTATTTAATAGTTATGCCTGTATGTAAGAAACTTAAATGCTACATGCAATATGATAAGTATCCAAAGTCACACAACAATAGGTATGTAGTGAGGATAAAAGTATGTGCTACCTGTGTACTGACCGTGGCTACGTGTTGGCCTGTAAACACCGCTTTGTGTCCATAGTGTCCAACAATGACCATATGATAAGGTGGCAACCCATGGCAAACAGTCTCTTTTAACAACACAACCACAATGACTGCAAATATCTGGGACAGAAATAGAAGGGATAGCTGTCACCTACACATATCCTCTGATATATCACTGCAATTACGGAGGTATACAAGTAGCAAGCTCACCTGCAGATGATATAGAAACCAATTAACAATGGCCCAACGTACAATCCCGTAACATAAGTCTACTAACTGTTAGCTCTCTAATCAGGGATGGAGCCCACACACACATATATACGGATTATGTAGAAATGCAAGGCCCACAAACCGTATATGTTACATACAACCACCGACATCCCCCACACTAGAAACTAAAGCAATACAAACTGTAATAGCAGCACAAACATCCAGTCAGTCAATTACATCTGCAGAACCCTCAACATACCATGTGAGACACAATTAAAGGCGACATGCAAAATTGCAGGCATTGTATAATGGAACAAACAGCCATGTTACAGGTATTGATTGCAATACTCCGTTATCAGACATCGGGATGACAGGTACACCCACATGTTGAACCAAATACTCTACCTGTCACACACAATCCACGGGGGACATGAATCCAAACTATACTTGTCTCCATGCATAGCAGTTGCAGTTACTCATAACAAAACACAATACAGATCGTCTCCCCGAAGGCAGGGCAAATAGGCAATGCCCAAGTGGAGAATCCAATTATACCCCACTGTCGCCACGTAATTGGTGAATGGAGTAGCTGCACAGCTGATATGCAAGTAATTAGTCACTCAGGAACACCAGTTGGTGGAAAGAATCCACATGTTTCAGGTATTGACGTATATAAGGATGACTTGCCAGACATTCAAACTGTATGCTCATACCGAAAAACAGTTGAAACACTGTGAGAGAGATAGAAACGAAACATCGTAACAACGACAAGGTATGTAGAACACCCGATATGTAAGGTTATGTATAGCATGATCTGTATTAATTAGTTTTACTGTATGTATAGCCTGGTTTGCATTAATTAAACGTGTCCGCAATGCATAAAGTGGGGAAAGGTATTTATGTAGTGATGTCTTGCTTAGCATACTAACGCTTGTAGAATCTGTGCATCCAGCAGTGGGACACAAGGTACATAGCACAGACACTAGAAGGGATGCTACATGAGGCCATTAAACAGAACAATGCCATACAACCCGCCATCAGTGGTAGGGTATGTCCAACAAGGACGTGCCATAGCACGGGATAGTATATGTTGATCTACTGTCACAGCACGCATGTGTATGGGCAAATAACATTAGTGACATATGTAAGGTGGTCCCGCTGAGCAAGTATGCTTTGCATTATGGGATACTATGTGAAATATGTGTAATGTATAGTATTATAGGTAGATATCATAGATATTCAACACAGCATAACAGGCATATCATGGATACCACAGGTATCGTCTATTGGTATGTACAATAACAGGATACATATGGCCTGTAGGTATGGGACATAGTAATAGCATGATAGCTAATCTAAATGGAAGGGCTACCAAGTAACCATGCACAAAGGACAAGTAATAGCTGCACAGGTGCATAGTGGGGTCTGTCAAATCCATGTGTAAGCACAACTACAGTGTTCACACTAGTGGCACCTCTCCAGGGTAGTGTCCTGTGAAGAGCAGAGCCAAGTGTCACCTGCACCACTGCACAGTACAGCCACTGCAGTGATCCCAGGCCTACATGTGTCTCCCAACCAACAAGGGAGGTATCACATGAACAGTGCTACTGGGTGTCCCTGCGTGATGTACAGAGGACTTATGTTCCACAGCATGGTGAGTGTCCGGTTTGGGAATGTAACCCAGAAGCACATCCCACTCATTGTGGCGTGTGTGCACATATCCATGAGCATGTTGCTCACAGTGGCCTCTGCTTATGTTGCGTATGAGGAGTATATCCATCAATAATGTTGTGGACATGGGCCCTGTCTGATCAGCAGAGGTCACCCCTGAGTATGTTGTATGCAAATGTGTACAGATGTGGTGTCCGTAGTGCAGCCGCATATTGAAACTGTCGGAGCTCAGTAAACGTCATGGCATGTTAATGTTGTGGCATGTAAAGCTGTAGCTGTTGTGTAAGGTACACCCTAAATGGGGTGGTGTACCCTTGTATGTGTGTAGATGTCTGGTGTTCAGAGGTATAATGGGTGCCTATGTACCAGTTACACACCCAGTACAGATAGGTGTGGCCACGTAGGAGGATATCCACGCCATAGTGGCAATACGGTAACCACAGGAGTGGGTGTGACATATGTGTGTACTGCAAACATGTACAATGTGATATGTATGTAGGGGACCACCATCCATGTGATAGTCAGTGGGTGAATGGTGTAAATGCAAGTGATGTGCATGCACCTTGTGTCATGCAGCTTGATGCCATGATAGTCATATTATGTATCTGTCACAGCGACATCCATATGGTTGGAGTCAGTATCAGCTGGTGGAGCAATCATGGTACTTGGTATGTAGGGGTTCTAAAGCTAGGCAAGGAAAGTCCCCTGTGCCAGCCTGTTCCGCAGGGAAGCATATACTTAACATGAAGGGCCCTATGACTGAGGACCATGGTATGCCAAAGTACCTGACATGTAGTAGGTACTATGGTATGCCATAACATCCTGAGACACATGGTACGATGTGCCAGTGGATGTGTATGTTGTCAATACCAGAAAGGGCAATGGTGCTGAAAGGCAATGAGAGGACAATGTAGGATGTGTGGACTCCCGTACCATCAGCAACTGTCCTGGTAGCTGTATAAATGGAGTCCACCATGTGTAGGGGCCATGCTCTGGCCTTAACAAGCCCAACCCGGGTGGCAGCAGAGGACGGGAGACCAACAATGTCTCTGAGAATGACGTCCTTGATGATGTGCCCCATAGCCACGCAGAACAGTCCAGTCAGGTGTATAGGACTATAGTCCCACTTGTGCAATGTGGTGCCACCTGTGTGTAGTGTGATAAATGCTGCTGTGTGCCATTCAGGGTCTACAATGTCTGAAACAAGGCTATTACTGAATATGGTGGCCAAGTGCTGAGACATGTAATTCGGAGGTTGGTGGACATCACAGCCTGGGACATTGGAAGGTGACATGGGGCCAGTGTCCCAGGACACATAGAATGTAGGTCAGTACTGTGTAGGTGTGACCACAGGGACACCACAATGTTCATGTATGGATTGCGGCCCTGTAGTGAGTGAGAGGGTGTACTGTCAGCATTGAATCCATCCTCCAGCATGTTGACAACAATACCTGGGTCTGCAATGTTCCTGAGTGACTGTTGTATGTGACAGCAGATGTGGGTGTTGCCATCGAATACTGACATACCACCATAATGCCTGGTGGTACACCCGGATGTGTGGCAGTCATGTTTACGTAGCTAGTCATGTGATGAGGGACCCTGTGGCCCCACCACGGCTGACCAGTGAGTCACCCCACACATGGGAATGTGCACCACTGTGCAACAGCCTACACTTGTTGTTGTACATCATATGTCCGTGGAACATGACCACCAGAGTGGCATCTGTTATCTGGTGTGTACCATCATGGCTCTGTGTGGAATAGCATGATCCATGCAGTTGTGTACATGCTAATTAAGTGCACTGGGGTATGTGTCAGCATTTGTATGTGCATTGTCCATCTGCACGGGTGTCATGATGTTAACAAGCGCGTGTCTGTAGTAGGTGTAGTAGTACACATGTACTGTGTATGCTGTGATGGGTGTGTTTCCGGGATGTGGCTAACATGGTAGATTAGCATACGTTCAGAATCCACCAATTAGGGGATAACCCCAGGTGTGTAACACCAGCCACATGGTGGTAGTGTTCATGCCAAGGGTGTGTGGGTCTTAGGTGGTGTGTATGTGTTGATCCAGCAGGTGGAGGGTATGACTCATGGATGTGTCGGTACATGAGTGGCTATCCCAGTGTGGTGGGTAGTGTCAGTCACACATCAGTAGTAGCTGAGGCCCACTGTCCACTATACCACCATAGAAGGTATGTTACCCGTGGGGTATGATGTTGACTCTGTATGTTACAATAGCGGTCCCGGACACAGTTAGTTGCACGTGGAGCACCTCTGATGCATTGTGCTAAGCAACTTGCCAGGATGTGTGCAAAACATAGTGGGATATGGGAACCCCTCAGCTGCGGGTGTGCCGGTCCAGGTATGTGCCTGGAAGGTATGGTCCGTCTATAACCTGTCATTGCAGGTGTGCTCTGCAGAGCCTACAGGCAGGTCCCAGTCACTGCAGAGATGTTGGAGTGGTGCATTATAAGGTGTGCCTTGCCTGCATGCATCGCAGAGGAATATGCAAGCAGTGTGTCACATGACCCCATGTCGCGCATGCCAGTTACCGCCCTGCCGGTGACAGTTATTGGAAACCGTGCAGGACAGGCAGTATAGAAGCAGCAAGAGCCTAGCATGTGAGCTGTACTCCCAGGGCCGACAGGTGCAAGTCATCTGTGCTACAGCATTGTGTTTGACCAGGACAGTCATAGCGGACAGATACCACATGCCTGTGGAATGACAATAGGAGCATAGGCAACTGTTGCAGTGACACAGTCGGTCAATGTACAGTGGTATCGTGTCCGGAATAATGCAAAATGCTCCCCAGGGCTAGGCCCACATCCTCAGGGTTATAAGACTGGTGAGCTATTGCATGTCCCTGCACACATAGTCTGTGAAGTGGCATTACAGGGCAGTCACACTAACATGGTGAATGACACACATATCGTACCTGGTGAGGTGTGGCATGGGTGCATAGGTTATGTTGCAGAAGCAGTTACCCAACAGCAAGATGTAAGCGACCAACACCTTGTGTAGCCTGCTGTGTGGAACTGCAGTGTGACACCCTACAGAGTCAGCTATGACTGGTGTGTTGTGAATGTTATAACACACTATTGGCTGTATGTGGTGGGCACACATGAGTCTGTGGGCTATAAGCTGGTGATGTTGTCTTCCATGATGGGGGCTACCTCTGGTGCCTACAGTGAGTATTGAGACATACTGCACAGGTTGTCCTCGTAGGTGTGGCCAGTGGTGTAGATTATGTGAGACTATGTGATGGGTGGGGTGTGTTGCGAATGTTACATATCCGCAAATGACTGTCAGATGCAGTCAGGGTTGGCGACAGCATTAACCCCAGCCATAGCTGTTAGCCTCCTGTCCCCAAAATGAGGAACATTAGCCCTCATACAGTGTGACAAATGGGCGAAACATAGAACACTTACAACTGGCTTACTAACAGCGTCAACTAGGAAGGGCATATGATGGCTAAAATAGGCTGGTCTTACGTATAAAACAGATATTCCAATGAATTAATATGATTCTCATCTATCTAGCCATGGCTAGCAGGTAAACTATGTACAACAATGAATGTGTGACAGACCCTTCCAATGTGGAACCTTGAGGAACATGCACCTTTTAGAACCCCAAATGAGGTACATTCCCCATAATGAGGTACACCTGAGAGCTATGGGCCCAGCACGGCTGCAGACGTGCATCCCCCACAGGCTGTAGTGCCGTATGTTGGGAAGTGAGCATTGAATGTGTACATGAGACAATAGCTCTATTGCCACATGTACGACATATCCCTCATATAGACTACAGTAGCACTGGTATGTGACAGTTAGACATGCCTGCATATACAACCATGTCACACAGGATATGTGCATTACGTGTGTACAACAGCTGCCGTACTTTAAGCAAGCTGGGAAGTGTAGGACAGCCAGTGTACGTGTGGGAAATGGTGTGGAATGGGCGCTATAGTAATCAGTAGCTCATGACATGCTCACATGTTCTGAACAAGTGCCTAGCATGACCATACAATACAGATAGGGTGTTGGATAATATCAACCCACAAGAAGTGATGACAGTCATTTAGGGTGGCACTGCACTATAACCCTGCTGAGTATGGTGTGCATGTCCATGACCCATTAGCACTGTAGATGCTAGCAGTACAGATGTACAAGATAGCATGGATATTTGATTACAAATACCTTTGCATGTCACATGTGTGTTCCACCAGTGGCCTGTTGACAGACCCACAACTACAAAAGGTGCAAGAGTGACATGTGCACAGCACATCTGTGCCAGATACAGTAGAACAGGGTTAATGTGTTGTACCCCACCCTCATTGTAGCCCATACCACACAGACAAATTTTAGGCATCTGTGTATGTAAGGCTGTGAATGGCCATGACCTATCAGGTTAGCTGTGTCAGTGTTGTGAACAACATAGAGAATGGGCTGTGTGTGTGAGGTGTGTCACATATGTGCACAGTCTGATGGATGATACCAGCAGTGTCACCGCTAGGTGAACATCCCTGTACCCATAAACTGCTACCTAGGCTGTGGTCAACATTATGGACACTGTATAAGGGATGGTGCTGTGCAGTGCACCCCCGACATGGTGACGTCTCCAGGCCCCTTAAGTAGTCATCTGAGGTACCCATGTCATATCAGGGTGCCATCCATGAGCATGGAGATCACTGGCCAGGCATATACAGCACTGTGGTGACCAATATTGGATCACATACCACCTGTAAGGGGTAATGGCTATGCATGGATGTGCGATAGCCTTCACAATCCACACCTCCACTATGCAGCATGCCGTCTACCTTGCAGAAGGACATTTGCTACACCATGATGATGGACATGCTACATGTCCATATCCTGATCTATATGACATATGTCATGGACAGCCACCGTACTAATACTAGGATCGCCACAGGCTGGACAGATCCCTGTGCCATATATGTGACATACTCCCACCATACCATGCAACCCTGTCCATCAAAGCTGCAGATGTCATCCCAGTCATACATGGTGTGATGGCCGCATGGTAGATGTACTATCAACTGACTGGATCAGTAATGTGGCACTGATGCAGCTTGTGGTGGCACAATGGCCGTCTGTAACACCGTGGAAACCATACCCACACATGCTATGGTTGATGACCATCCCTGCAAATATCGTCTGACTATCCATTGTCCCATGTCTATCACATGTGTAATACAGGCGATCCGTGTCAGGATGATGAACAGTTGTACAGTGCTGTGTAGATGTATATGGCAAAACACATGCATGTACAGGTGTCCATGCGTATGTGTGCATTGTCACTGCTCAAGTCCATTCTGGCTGTGTCTGTGTTGATATGTGACATATACACAGCATCCAGGTCAACAGTAGTACTGTGGACACATCGAGGCATGTGCAGATAGGTAAGAACACAAGTGCAGGCAAATAGACATGCCCGCAGCAAGACAGCATTTACATGGAGTATGAACACTGTAATGAGGTGACACACATATATGGTGATGATATCCAATGCATAATGGGTGTGACATGTGTGACACAAACACGTCAGTTGTGTCAGTGTCATGGTGCTTTGCAAAGATAACTGTGCAGATGCAGTAGATGTCATAGAAATGTATGTGCAGCAGTATCTCTGTATATCTCTGAAACTGTGACCTGTCACCATCATTATGTTTTACAGATAATGCCCCGAACACGCCTCCCAGCATACACCCGCCAGGAGGATGATGTCCTCATCCCACAGCTCCATGACAACTATGACTTGTTGTTCAGCCATGTGCCACAGCATGCCCAGCAGCGAGATGACCTGTGGCAGGATCTACGCAGGAGGGTGAACGATGTGGGTGGCCATAACCGCACCTACCAGCAGGTGCGCAGACATGGCACGGACCTGATACGACGTGCAAAACAGCGTGCCACTGCAATCGCCAGGGAACAAAGTGGAACAGGTGGTGGGCCACCGACCCAGCCCCCACTCACACACACCGAGGAGCTTCTGGCCAGTCTGGGGACACCCAGGGAACAGCATCCAGAAACACTAGCTGCCATCGTGGAGGTGGGTGTCTCCCAACCAATGAGCCTGGAGTTGCCTGGTAAGTCAGTAATATACATATGGCTATTATATCCCATGTAGTTGCATGTGTCACTGTACATAATGTAAAGTAACAACATATGTCAGGTATGTGGACACACATGCTGCATAGTGCAGTATGCTACGTTGTGTATGCACACATGTGCATACTATATGCTATTATACAGGTGTATGTGTGCACATGCACAGTGCAACCTGTGGCTGTCATACAGTCATGGATAATGTTCATACTGGTGTGTCACCCCTATATAGGTACCTCTGGCTTGCCGCACAGACATGGGTCCATTGCAGGTGAGACTGTCATCAGTATCAGGCATGTTACAGTGTAGATCTATTTGCCATGTGGCCAGTTAACACTTGCACACCTGATGTTTGTTCCAGTCATGATATGCAGGTCGCACCACCATGCATTCACACACGCAACCCATGTGCAATACATACAAACGTAATGATACACAGACTTGAAACCACAGTACTTGTCATTGCAACATGTGTGGTCAGCTGTGCACACAACGGTGAAGGTGTTCTACACTGGAGGCATATGTAGTATGCATTGGAACAACATGTGTGGTACGCACACAGTACCACACAGTGAGCTGTGATATGGGCAGCCCACAAGTGTCACCATTGTGTCATATGCCCCTGCATCGGGTGCACACATTGTGATGTGCCACCTGACATGTCCCAGACATGTAGTGTTCTGTCTGCAATATTGTCACACTATCACATGACCTATACCCCACATACCAAACATACAACCCGTCGTCTGCATAGACCTGTGGAATGTGACATATCTGACATGTATGGGTGTATGTCATATGGGACCACACAGACATGTGGAGAAGATGCCCATCACACACAATTGGCCACCACATGTGCACACATGGCCATGGGGGATGGCCAGAGACATGTAGCCACACAGTACATGGGATGTGTATACACCCTGTTGTACATTGTCCACACATGGTCCAATTATAGCCTTAGTTGACCGATTATACAGTTGATGTGGTACAGTGGACAACCTAAAAGCCTGTGCACAGCTACTGGAGGTGTCACTGAAGTCTACCATATATGATCTGTCGAACATCACGACTGTGTTGCAGTTATGGCTATGCAATGTGTACACATTATGCATTCTACAGCAACATACATGCCTCATGTTGCCATACAATGGCACAGTGTCTGTACTTTACACTGTATAGCAATGTAGACAGCTCACACTACCCTCCCGTACTCATGCACATTTGCTAAACATGCATTCTATCTGTAGGGCATACACACAACACTGCAATGTAAAGCCCATTATGATGCTGTGCATGTGTCAGGACACCATTGTGTCAACCATGTATGCATGTTAATGCACATGTCAGCAAATTACATGTCAAGGTCATGTCAGACATGTGTACTGTTATACTGTTCTGGCCCACATGGTGTATCACGGAGATGCATGCATACTACCATGATTGTGTGAACTGCATGACTACTGATATGACACCTGCTTGCTGTAGTGTGCACCCCAGGGAGGTATGCTTACTAGCACTATTAATGTCTGACCTGCATGCCCTCTGCTCTATCGCAGGCATGCTGCATGCCATCTGACAAATCACATGCATGGTGTGTCTGTGTGTCTGTGTGCATCTGTGTGAGTCTGTGTGTGTCTGTGTGTGTGTCTGTGTGTGTGTCTATGTGTGTCTGTGTGTGTCTGTGTATCTGTGTCTGTGTGTCTGTGTGTGTGCCTGTGTGTGTGTCTGTGTCTATTGTACTTTACAGTATTTCTTTGCATTCACAGGTGATGTAGGTGCGTTACCCTCCTGCGGTCCATCTGATGTTAGTGTCCCCACAGATACTAGCGGTGATGAACATATGCATGAGGTACAGGCAGGGTTGTCAGGGGCTGAATCTGTGCCAATGGTTACCATCCCAGCTATGTCCCCTTCTTCCCCGCACACAGTTCTGCTGCCAACACATACTGCATCACCGGTGGCCATAGAGGAAGGACAGTCAGTGTCTGTTGGCGTGGAACAGGAATGTGTGGTGGCTACAGAAGGTGTGTCTACACACCATGGTGTCAGTGTAATGACTGCAGATGTGCCACAGGCATGTGGCGGTGCTGCTCGTAGGAGGAGGACCTCTGGCAGACATGCACCTGCAGGACAGAGCGCAGCAGCTGGTATCACCAGACGCATGTTCCAGACTGTAATGGCGGCACAGGCACATGCTGAATGGCAAAACAGAGAAGGGCAGAGGCTGCAGAGGGCTGCTATCCATACCCTAAATGACAACATCCAGGCATTGGCAAATGCTCAACAGCAGATTGCTAATGTTCTGGATAGGCGACTAGGTGAAATGGTCGCTATCCTTGACCGAGGCATGGCAATCCGTGAGCGGGAGCTGTCTGTGCTGGAACACCTGGTAGGAGTGAGGCGTAGGCCACGTGGATGTAGGCCAGCAACACCACCTAGTGTAGGTCGACGTGACCATGCCACCTCACATGCCCGCTCCCATAGTGCCGGTAGCAGTAGCAGTGCAGCTGCTGCTGCGCTGTCAACACCAGAACACAGAAGGCCACGTGGACGTGGCCCTGGATTGTCTCAGCGGGGACACGTTTCCAGCAGACATGTGTCATCAGACAGTAGCCACTCTGTACCTCCACCTGGTAGTGCCCGTGCAACCCCAGGCAAACACAGGTCACGTGGCTGTGGACGGACAAAGTGAGCTGTACAACCTGCACTGTACAATCTGGGGCTGTCAATTATACCCCGTGTAGGCATCACAAATGGCAGAACTGTGTACACACATACACGCACACAGCAAACACAACTGTAGGGCTCCACAACATCCACATGCATTCTGCACAGATATGTCCAGTCAACTCACCGGCCCTTACACACACACATGATGTTATCCATTGGTGCAGCCTATGCCCCTGGCAAACATATCACCCTGTGCATATGATGAAGCCTGTGCTGCATCCCTGTCATCCACACCATCGGTGCAGGGTTATGCACAAATATTCTGATGCACAGGGTGAACAGCATAGTGAGAGGTGTATGTAATACCTGTGTATGCATAGTGAGGGATGTGTATGTTGCAGTGGTTGTGTGCAGCCTATGCCCCTGGCAAACATATCACCCTGTGCATATGATGAAGCCTGTGCTGCATCCCTGTCATCCACACCATCGGTGCAGGGTTATGCACAAATATTCTGATGCACAGGGTGAACAGCATAGTGAGAGGTGTGTATGCATAGTGAGGGATGTGTATGTTGCAGTGGTTGTGTGTGAATACTGAGTTGTGTATGTGACATAGGTTGTGTACTGTCGACATGCACCAGTCACACCATGTAGTGCAGGTGCAGCATGCATTGTGATGTGTTCACTTTATGTGTCTCGGTTACATCTATAGCAGCATGTTGGTTGTGATACCCTGGTTCCCTCCTATGGTGTACTTGCATGTGCCTACAGGTAGCAGTGTTTGCAGTCCCCCACGTGTAACTGTGGAGTACACACAGGCACATCTGGCAATATCAGCATGCTACATGTACCCTCATCCTGACTGTTGGACACACAAACATGACACAAATGTCTGCACATATACTGCACTCCCGCATGTGGTCGGTGCCACAGGCTACACTGGACAGAGACGTGACATACGTAGCAGGACACATTACAGGTATGGTGACATGGTGCAGGGGTTGTACACAGCAGCCTGGCCAATGATGATGTGAGGTGTCCCTTGGTAGCTGGAGGCCACACTGTGCAGCAGTAGGACCCGTAACAGTACGTGAACATGGCCGCAGTCATGGGGTGTACACCACTATAATGCACATCCCATAGTGTGCAGCTGGGGACCCTTGCCTGTGTGGTCATCACTCTCAAAGTACTATGCACCCACACAAAGTGTCACAGAGAAGGGTAGCACAGGTAGCCAGTATGGCTGGGACCTATGGCATCAACAGGGTTGTGCAATGCATCACCATTACGGGTTAGTCAACACGTGAGGCCAGTGATAATTTCCCACCGTATATTAGTATACACACTCACATCAAGCACCAGACATACATACAGACACACACACACTGTGGTGACCACACATGTGTATACGGACAGCCGATGTGTGTGATGCACATCACCGGTGAACGTCATGCTTCCCACACTGACGTATGTACAGTTCTCTACAATGGTGTACAGGGATGTGTAGCAACTGGAACATATTCCCTGTGATATGTGGCATCCCTGGTCACACATTCAGACACACATGGCAGTGCTGGGAATGATACACCAGCCATATGATGACACGTTTGCTAGACATGCAGCGGTATTGATTGCATTATGTGTACCAATGCTATATCTGGCAAATGTGCTGCTATTATACCCATGGGAGTTTGTAGGTGTTACAGGTGCCATATGACATATAGTTGTTAACACCTGACCGCTGTGTATGCATTATGTCAGCACAGTCATGTAACAGCGACATAGCGTACAGGTAGCACATGGCATGATAGGATGGTGTGTGACACAACTGTGAGCCACCCCTGCACACATACATCTAGACAGATGGTTCACCATGTTATGTACACACATCCCTCCATACGTGCTGTTTGTATGTCACCATATACAGATGTCAATGATGGGTCTGCATTGCGTCTACATGTCGTAGGTAGGTGCAACTATGTTACGGACATCGGCCACTGCACATGCATGTTTGCTGCATGCACAGTACAGATGTCACATGTGTCTCCTGTTGCCATGTTTGTATGCATTGCTATTGTTGGACATGTGTGTTGACATACATAACACATGGACTGCGGTATGATATCATGGGTGTCACAGGCGACCAATACAAGGGTATGTGTCCCGGTCAACACTGCTACCCCCTGTAGTGTGAGCATTCAACAGACATGGGCCCACCTTCAATTTGCATGTGTAGCATTGATTAGGCCAGTGTTATGCACGAGGTACATCAAAGGCCATGTATGTATGTGTTGTGTGTGCAGTCCATGCACACATCCACACAATCACATGTATGATGTACCCAGATGTGTGTTCATTGGTGTACAGCAACAGTCAGGTGTCACAGATGTGTAAGGGCCATGGTATGTCTTGAGCCGACCTGTTCATGTATACTGGTATCATTGCAATGCATAACACCTGTTGGATCCCTGTTAGTACATGTGTACTCTGCACAGCTGGTGTACACCGCTGTACAGCCCAGTGGTCATGTGTCACATGGTGTTGTGGGATCGTAAGGCTGTGTAGTGCTGCACCAATGACATGGTGCTGACTTGACAGCTACAGTGTACACTACGGTAATGTGTGACCTGCACCTGTGACAGCTGTGATGGCAGCTGTGTGTGTACAGGTCACTTCATGTGTGACCGCCCTGTGCGTGAGGGCAGTTATACCTTACTGTGCCCTTCTGTGTGTACACTCCATCTGCATGCAAGATTGCCCTTTGCAACTGCTGTGAGAGCATGCCCAGTACGCCGTTGTGTAGATGGACACACAGTGCATTCCACACTGTGCCCCTCCGTGATTAGACTCCGTGTGCATGCAAGATGGCCCTTTGCAACAGCTAAGTGTGTGAGCATGCCCAGTACGCCGTTGTGTAGATGGACACATAGTACATTCCACACTGTGCTCCTCTGTGATTAGACTCCGTGTGCATGCAAGATGGCCCTTTGCAACAGCTAAGTGTGTGAGCATGCCCAGTATGCCATTCTGTAAATGCGTAATGCTGTAGTGTGTTAGAGTAGGTAGGTGTGTGTTCAACTCCCGGCCCTTCCAAGTGTGTGTGTGTCTGCGTGTGTTTCCAGCTGCCTGGGGACACAGTAATGCTTTTAGATGCCTCACAACACATACATTCCCTATCGGCGTCTTTGCCTTTGCGGATGATGTCACCCACCTAGAAGTATGCCTCTGAGAGTGCTGTGTTCAGTAATCTCAGTAGCGCGTTCTGTAAATGCGTAATGCTGTAGTGTGTTAGAGTAGGTAGGTGTATGTTCAACTCCCGGCCCTTCCAGGTGTGTGTGTGTGTGTGTGTGTGTTTCCAGCTGCCTGGGGACACAGTAATGCTTTTAGGTGCCTCACAAGACATACATTCCCTATTGGCGTCTTTGCCTTTGTGGATGATGTCACCCACCTAGAAGTATGCCTCTGAGAGTGCTGTGTTCAGTAATCTTGGTAGCGCATTCTGTAAATGCGTAATGCTGTAGTGTGTTAGAGTAGGTAGGTGTGTGTTCAACTCCTGGCCCTTCCAAGTGTGTGTGTGTGTGTGTGTGTGTGTGTGTGCGTGTGTTTCCAGCTGCCTGGGGGCACAGTAATGCTTTTAGATGCCTCACAACACATACATTCCCTATCGGCGTCTTTGCCTTTGCGGATGATGTCACCCACCTAGAAGTATGCCTCTGTGAGTGCTGTGTTCAGTAGTCTCGGTAGCGCATTCTGTAAACGCGTCATGCTCTAGTGTAATAGGGTAGTTAGGTGTTGGTTCGATTCCCAGGCCTGCCAGATGTGTGTGTGTGTGTGCATGCTCCCGTCCGCCTGGGGACTCAGGTTATGCTTTTAGACGCTTCGCAACACAGATGTATCCTGCTGCCGTCTTTGTCTTTGCGGATGTTGACACGCACCTAGTAGAATGCCTGTGTGTCTGCTGTGTTTAGTAGTCTCAGTAGCGTGTTCTGTAAATGCGTCATGCTGTAGTGTGATAGGGTAGTCATGTGTAGGTTCGATTACCAGCCCTGCCACATGTGTGTGTGTGTATGTCTGTATTTCTCTCTCTCTCTTTCTATATATATATATATATATATATATATATATAAAATCTATTTTCTGCCCATAACCCTGCTATTGCATGGACAGCTGACTGTGTCATGTATCGCATATTTGCATAGCTTTCACATACCAATGGGGTATGTTGCAACTCCCAACATTGTCCATGCAACGTCCATGTTACGGGCGGTGTTACACACCCTTACAGGCATTTGCTGTATATCTTGGCAGACATCTATCCTTGCTGTACTCTCACTGTACTCATACATGCTGAAGGCTTCATGTATCATGGCCTAGTTTTGATGTGTGTATGTCTATTTGTGCTGTGTGCATGGCTGTGGGTATGTCCCAGTATCATCATTTGTAAAGGTGACAGACCTAAAGGTTCTTCATGTAGACTGCTGTGTCATTTGACATGTCAGCACATACCTGTGGACAGTACTGCACGTCCTACTGCAGCGCATTTCATACCTTCTGCGTTATCTTGCAGTTGATATTGCTGTTTCCTCACACATGTATCTGTTTCTGTTCATACCACTCCACCTCCTAGAGCAAGTTGCTGGACAAGGCCTTATCTGATAGTGGGACACATAGGGGCAGTATTGACATGTTGCTCTTACAAACGTAAATAGTTGACACAATAATAGGTTTTGCATTAGTATGGCTTTTCTGTCGGATTTGGTGTCTTACGCACATGTTTGTCATTATTTTATGTCTTCAGTTATCATGAAAGTGCCAGAATATTACTGTTACGTGGAACACACCAAACATATGAGGCAGAACTCTGCACATCCATCGTAAATCTGTACAGTTGCGGAGTATGTGTCTGTAACAAAATATCAACTTTCTGACACCAATACACACACTGTATGGTGGCATCACAGGCCGCATGCCATTACATTTATATTGCAGGACACACCCACCCAGACAGTTGTATTCTTCACACAGGCCAACAGCTGCTTATCCACACTAATTGGTCTATCATGTACCGTATGTGTGCGCCGGTATTTGCGCTTTCCATCAGTGGCAGAGCTCACGTACATGTCTGGGAGAATGGACATTGTTACGGTGACACTGCATGACACCCTGAGGGACACATTATGTTTGTGTCTATTAACCTTCCACATTGACATTCACAGGGCATACATTGTCATTCACATTTGTCGGTGTACATGCATGTGACTTGTACATGTTTTCTCATTTGTCCTGATGTCTTTCTTCTCACCTGTCCACCTAGTATCACTAGTTCTGTACATGTATTTTGGACAGGCTACCTTCATACCCTTAACCTCTACACATTATGGGTAAACGCCCTGACATTTGACCTTGTTACATTTGTCATAGTGATGTGCCTTTCTGGTAAATTGCTGGCAAGGCATTACGGACTGTGCAGAAGATAATAGTGACTGACATTTCCATTACATGATTAGTAACACTCATAACATCCATATTCATGGGCATGCCAGTATTCTCACAACGTTCTGACTTTGTCTGGGGTATATCTAATATAGTCCCTATTTGTATTTCATGTACTATGCCTTAGTGCAGCTGTGTTATTCTGACAGTTTGCCAGTTATGGGTACCATCTTGGTCGTACGCATGTCCATCCATGATAATCACCTACATGACACTGATATAGGGCCCTACATATTGCCAAAATGGTTTCCGCAATATCCAGTGGATGGTTTGCCCCATTATTGAGAATATAGGCGTGTGCTATACCCACATCACTCCCACGGGGCGGGCCTACGAAATCCCTGCCAAACAACACCTAGGCCCATTTCTGTATACATGATTCCCATACCTGACAACCCTCTACAGTACCCATTACACATGTTTAATGTGTGCGTTACTGAAGTGTGGAGACACTTATATGCACTCCCCACTCTCCGGATATCAGTTTGTACGTCATACATTCTATCGACACCTGTGTCATCACCCTTGCACCTGATACTTTGCATGTACAGCTATTTGGTATTTGCTGCGGTCACTTCTTTTGCGTCAATGTCGGTTGACACTACATATTTCAATTTATAGAGTCCTGCAATGGACACCTATCTGCATGTTTAAAGTGTAGAACTTGCTGGACTGTCACTTTCTGGCCAATGTTTTTGAATGCTGTGGTTTATTCACCTTTCCTGCATGTCTGTTTGTCTACCCATATTAGATATAACATCGCCTATTTATGTACATATGTCATATCTACGGGACATAAGTCTGTTGTGTATACATATATACATGTACAATCCTCATTTCATAACTTGCTTTGGTTTACGTCTGTGGATTATGTGTATACACATATATCTATATCCATACCATACCTTTCCACTATACAGATTGTCACAGAGTTTACAGCTGCTTGCCCCTTTATCTTCGCTGTGTTTTACATAAACCTGTGTCTATCTGGCAATGTAGTGGCATTTCATTTGAGACTTACGGTGGGGATTTCTGGCAAGCAGTTCAGGTTACGACTGCATACCCTTCAGAGAATCCATGCTACTGACACACCCGTTATTCTATCCACTTTCTATGTTTGTTCTGGCACATATCTGGGGTTTGTCCCTATTTGTACCGGTAGTTTGCATGGTTTCGTCCGGTTTCATACTTTACGAGGTTAACGGGTTTGAGCCATGTATAACTAACGTGGGGGAAACAGCATTCATTCACTATGCTGTGAGCGGATCACACACGCACAGGCGCACTTGCATTTCCTTATTGTGGGTTACGCGCGGGCACGCATACATATCCTTATTGTGGGTTACATAGGTTTACTAAGTCTTTGTGCTTACGTGGGCTTTATTACTTGTGACAGTACCAGTAATTATCTGTAATCCCGTTAACGGACGTTTGCGAAACACACGTTCACCTTTACATATTTAACTGTCTGTACAGCACAGATGAATTCATTACACTTTCACATTATATGTGCTGTAGTCATTGTTCAACCAGGACGGCATTCACGTTGGCCGGATGCTGCAACCAGTATACGTTTGGTGTTCTGACTCATTTATATGCATTCCCATAGTACATAGCTACATTAACATATGCCTCACCGCTTCACTTACGTCACAGGCATCCATTCTCCTGCTGGGAAAAATGCGGTACTACATGTTACACATTCTCTATTCCCTACTGCTCTGGACCCAAGCTGCATATTTCATCACTGCAGGGATATTCAGAACCCAAAGGCTTATATTCCTGACACATACAGGTCTTTAATTGTCAGGGTGTTCATGTGGTGATCTGGGTTTAGGCTTGTCCGACTGGTGAACGGAACTGCCCTGACCGTGTTCAAATGTCAGACAAAGCACATGGACAGGGATTGTCCATTTTAAACATTTAATCTGTTTACAGACACAGGTGTTTGGGCACCTGTCAGCAGCTTATGATGTTGGCAATACATAATATGGGTGGGGGTGCTTACGATGCATAATCCACGGTGAGTGGTGTTCCCATTCACATTTGATTATTTCCTATATTCATGATTACGAGGGTTATTATTTTGCACATGACATAACTATGAATTAACTACGGGTATGCAGTAGTACAATCAACATATGTGACGGTTTGTTACAGTATATATGTACGGACCTCTGTAATACTGGGGACTACCCCACATCCTTCACAACATTTCCTGCTTATGTACATGCTATTATTCAGTGAACTTTCGTAGCTTGTGAGAGCAGTAATTACATCTGCCCCTATTTGTCCTCCCATCCTTTTAGGCTTTGTCCAGGTTTTGTTGCTGTAATAGGTTGAGAGGTGGTGTCGGTATGTGATTGAGTTGAATATATACTGTCGATAATTCAGTGGGGAGTAGGGTTACCACTTGCTCCTCTTTGCGAGGGGAGGTCCCACTTTGGACAGTTGTCTCCTGCAATGAAACCTAAGACATGGCAAATGTCCTGTGATTTTAAGACGATAATATATTTCTTATTTTCTGTACTAGTTGCATGATATAGATATTTTGTATCTGGTACACATAACTATTATTTGTGATAGCATAAGGTATTCAAATGCTATGGCATAAGCTTTTATCTTGGCATACACGTGTAATTCTGTCCTTTGCACTGGCCAGGGGGTATGTTTTATCCTGAAAATTCTCACATTTCTACAAGGGATGTCCCACCTTGGCCATCTGAACAGGTGGCAACCCTAGTGGGGTGACCTGCATGGTGGACAGCTGTTCCATCCTGTGTAGTATGAATTGCATGTCTGTGTAGAAACTGAACAGTACCATGACTACACATACATGTTTTGCCCATATGTGTACAGTAATGGACACCGTGGCGTGTAAACAACTCTGAGGTTTCAACAGGTTACTTATCCCACGTGGGATGTACACACATTTTGCCTTAACATTAACGTGCAGGCATTTGTATTTATGTACCTGTGATGAGATGTTTTCAATCATGGGATACATATTTGCAATCCGGACACTGCCTAGGACGATACTTCCTACTACATATGGGGAATACTCGCTATGTGCAGGTGTATGGATGCGCAAGGCTGGTAGCTGGATTTGGTGGACATTCGGACATGGGTGTGGGTTATGTGCTATACTGGGGTTGTTGCGTATTGCATTTGCATGCATGGGTTCTACTTTTGGATATCCCGGTTCCGCATATAGCATCCTATGTGTATGCGACGGGTACATTCCTGTTCATGTGTATAGCACATTTTAATATACATATGTTTGTGTGTGTTTGGTATACAATTTGGACTGTCAGGTTTCTTTATGGTTGTTATATAGCCACAACTGCCCTGCTGTGTACTATCACTACCACTGTGGGACTGCTGGTGACCATACCCATGGGGCTAGACGTGTGTATTGGCGGCGCGCTGACATGATGCGCTTCACTTCCACTGGGTATAACTTCTGACAGTGCAGTACATTACGGACACACGATTTTAAATATCATTTGTTCCATGGATGGAAACTTATATTATGTTACGTGCATTTCTGTTTGGTTCTCCATTTTGTGTGGCCGGGAAGTGTCTTGCATGCTTTGCATACTTTTTATTATCCACGGACACTGATAGGTGCGATTACTATTGCAGGCAGGCTATAATATTCAGCAGTTTAGGTTGCTCATCGCCAGCCGACATTGACACGCCTCCGGACCAGCTTAGTAACACCCTATGCACTCGCGCACGTGTCCTATGCACGTGGATGTGGTAGCGGCGCACCTTCATTAATATGCATATGGCACTACTACACCATTTATATGCCGCACGGCCAGCGCAGGCCTTACACCGGCCTTGCGCCAAACTTCATGAGGCAGATACTGTTGACATCTCTTTGAAAACAGACACCTCAGCTATGTTTGACTTTTGCTGTGCAAAATAATTAATTATTCACATAGGACTGCTCATGTTGCAAATTTACAAGCCTTAATGTTTCACCATGCTCCATATTTTGTGCTCCTGTGAAAGTATTATAAACGCATGATGTAATTCAAGAAATAAACATTATTTTTTTGCAAAAAATAAAGAAGAAAAAACAAAGATTATGAGGGCTATTCAAGAATGAATAGCTCTGAGCAAAGTGCTACTTACAGAGATTTGGTGTTTATTAAACTTCTCTGGTTTCATGAAATGTGAGTAGGTATGCTTCTAAATGAAATGCTTTTTTGTACTTAAATGCCAAAGTGTTTAGATTAGAGGCATATACAACCCTGTTTTTGAAGGTAAGACAGTTTAAAAAAGACAGCTGCTCATATTAAGTAGTGCTTCGCATAGAAGTATTTATTTTTAAAAACCCCTAATGTGGCAGTAAAATAGCAAAATGACAAATCCAGAATAAAACAACACTTTGGTTTATTCTAAATTATGGACGAGGGTGGCTGGATCCATAATCAGATGTTACGGTTCTGTTTTTTGGCTAATTGACCTGTACAGTTTAAAAAGAAGTATTGGAAGCCCTGAGGTTTGGTTTAAACAGGTCTGCGTTCTTTCCCTTTTGGATCAGAGCTAAAATTAGTCATTGCTGTCCTACTGAATAAAGCAACAGGTTGTTTGTAGAGAGAAAACAATTTTACATGTTTTAGCATAATAAGATAGAGTTTAAAATATATTCACAAGTAGCAGCTAATTATTGCAAAGAGCCAAATGACGATATTGCAAACTTATAGATAGCCATTGGCATGAGGAAGTTCTAGGAGAAATGTGGGTTATTGCACTTAATGCAGCTATTTGAAGTAAATGCATTACTTGTTTAGAAACACATGATTTATGTAATGTTTTGATATGCATATAATAAAGATGAGTCATTTTGGTTTCACTTCAGTATACCTAAATACTGAAATACCGAACATTATATGGCCGAGACCATATTATCAAGCGGTGCAAAAAAAAACAAAAAAAAACAATAAACACAATGAGGCAAGCCCCCCATGCACCCCCACATCCCCCTACTTAAATATACTAACTCCAAGATCACGCTACAGTGGAGGAAAGGGAAATCTCCCATTTCCCACCATATGCGGAAGCACAGAGCAGGAGATTTGCCGTATCCCCACTAACATGAAATCACAGGGATGGTATATTTAAGTGAGGGGGGTGCATGGGGGCTTGCCCATTTGCAGAAACATTGTGTTTATTGTTTGTTTTGGTTTTTTTTTGCACCACTTCAGTATTTCGAAATGTGGAAATTTTGATAATATGGTCTCGGCCACATAACTTTCGGTATTTCAGTATTTCGGTATACTGTAGTGGAACCGTCATTTTAGATACATACAGACTTCCACAATTAGTGCAGTATATACTTATTTTTGATTTCGCGGTGGTGGTCCTGCGGTAGCATTGTCGCCTCACAGTAAGACGCTGTCCGGTTCGATTCTCAGCTAGAGCGTCTTCTGCGTGGAGACATGCGTGAATGGGCGTGCCTTCGTTGAAGGTTGTGCATCAGGGCTGGTAACTCAGCATGTAAAAATCAACTACCAGTCATTAGCGGACCAGACTTCCACTGTGGCGACCCCTAACTGGGAAAAGCCGAAAGACACAACATACTTATTTTTGATTTCATTATTTTAAGTAAGCACAGATTCAGATAATTAAAGATTTACACTGAAGTCACTTTCTGTGTATCTCTGTCTGGTGTTAAATTGGGATGAAAATTAAGAAACAAATGGCTACACTCATATATTTTATGTCACTGATGCCATATGTATATACAGCATGCCTCCTCACCTTTACATAAGAAAAAGAGCCACCTTCTATGTACCACATTGATGTCACACTTGAACAACACTAAAAAAACAAATAGAAAATATTTGCTGTCAGGCATATATAAAGAGAGTGCTGCTTTACCCTCCCTAAAAAGATAGCCACCTGAGTATGAGAAAGGAAGCTGTGAAGTACTGACCTGTAACATACTGCAATGGACCCCAGTCCTTCCTGAAACCCTTACAGGTTTTAAAGAAGTTCTGCCACTGAATGAAAGCTTTATGCTAAACCTTAATAAAAGTTGTGATACCCGTGCCCTGGCCCAGCAATCAAGGAGCCTCAATCCTCACCACTAACACCAGAGAGAGAGAGCATCTCATATGAGAGGAAAGGATAACAAATATACACAGTAAAGTGTAAATTCCCTTAAGAGCACACAGAGCTCACAGTCAGTCCAGGGCTGGTCGCTCTCTTGCTCCCCAGGTATAGGGTGCAGATCGCAGCCTAGCTGGGCAAGCTAAAATCTCTAGCACCCTCTCTGTCCAACCAGTGCTTGGTGTCCCTGCCCAAGTAGCTGACATACCCACACTTTGAGATAAGAGTTTACACAACCACACAGACACTTCTGGGGAAGGCTGGCACAGGTTCTCCAGCTGTGCCCCTTTTACCAAGACTATACAGTTGTACCACTTGCCACCACCTAGCTAATATTTATGAGCTACTCAAAGGCCCTTAAAAGGGTGTCCAATTATTACTGTGGAATATTATTATCCAATTGGTAATATAGCCCAGGGCTAAAGCTATTAGAGTGGCTTTGTACAGTTTTACCAAAGGCATGCAAGTACTCTTAAGAGCTTAAATTATCTCTACACAAATCAGCCACAGTTAAATGGTTTTAATCCCTCATCAGGCCCATAATTGAGTACAATGCCCCTTTTGGGATGTACCTTACCAGACACCTGCAGCAACTGGAAAGACCCCAAAAGTACCTCACCAAGAGGATCAAAGGGCTCAAACAGATGCCATATGCTGCCCGGTTAAAGAAACTCCAGCTCTACTCAGTGGCATACCACCTGTTCAGAGGCGATCTGTGCCTGACGTATAAAGCCATGTCCAACCCGGAATTAATGGACATGCTGCACCTCAGAAAATCCAAATCCCATCGAGCTATCTGCCCGAGAGACTTGAACCTCAGCACTGAAATAAATAGGACATGCTGGAAGGACAGATTCATAACCCAGAGGCTCCCTTCACTCTGGAATAAAATCCCAGTCCAGGTTAGGCAGAGTCCCTCATTGACTCTCTTCAAGAGGAATCTTGATGAGTGGATGGGAGATCGTATCACTTCTGTGTCTCTGTTAGACAGAGGCACAGTATACTAACCTCAAAAAAGGGCATAGCAAAATAAATTTAAAATGGGTGGCGAAAGCCAAACACATTCTGGCTAGGCTTATAAATGCCCTAGGGCAGATAGCCTAGTATGAACCTATGAACCTATGAACCTATAAAATATTTAATAATAAATGAGTAAAACCACAAGAGAATACTTTCTACTACACAGTCAGTGCTAGTCAAGAGTTCAGAGATCACACAGAAATACTTAAAATAATTCATTAGTACAGTTCTGACATCACATAAAAACACTTAGCCTAATCTTTCTAGCTTCTAGCTTTCCCTAAAAGAAAACACAAGTCTAAGATAACTTACATAAGAAAATAGGCAGAGTGCTGTGAGTTGGATGATCAAGACAAAAATGCATAATGCCTTTTGATTTTCTCTGTTTAAATTGCTATTGCAGTTCTGATAAATATTACATCATTCTTTTTCACTTTCCTGGAGTTCCCAGGCTACACATCAACTGCATTTAGATTCTTAACATCTCCCTTTAGTTATCTTGCAGCTGGTCAGGAGCAGAGCAATAAAATACATTTGCATGTTTAAATCTAGCAATTTAACTCTTGGTTAAAACAATAGAAAGAATTTCTTCATCTAGACTTTTCGGCACCACTGTCTATTTCAAAGGGTCACCACATGCTTTACCTTGGTCAGTAGAGTGCACCGTTGTCACATTTATTTCCAGTTCTACATGTAACAGTATTTCTTTACATTTAAGACAACAAGCCTGTAGTTTACATTCATATTTACAAATGACAGAATTATCTGCAAAATTCTATCTGGCTAGGCTGGCAGCCTTCACCCTTCTCTACAAGTCTTCACAAAACTACTTATTTTTTATCCTCCTATGGATTCTTCTGTTTCTATGGTTTGCAGCAGTTTCATGTTTGGCTATTGGACTTTACTGCCATTGCTGAGTACATGCAGATTGCTTCTATTTGCATCTGAAGTTCAGTTGTATGGATAGGAATAGTTGCAGCAATATTTATAACTTACTTTTAGACAGTATAATGCTCCTGTGCAAGCTTAGTGACCCTGTAAACACACTTCTGAAGTGTTTGAAGAAAGTTAAAGTTGCCCTAAACCAGAACAAGGTAGTGATGTCTGAGGTTTGGGAAGAAACTTAAATAAATAATGGGATCACCCCAGTGCCCTATATAAGCTACAGTAATCTTCTCTGTGCAGCTCTGAGCAAGGCTGATTTTAGACTGGTACTTTCAAGAAATGTGAGTACAAAGAAACATGAAGGAAAATCAGAGAGGGACATTTTATTCTGTTATTTGAGTTTTAAGACCAGGTCGTGACTGAGAAGGGTCAGTAGACCAGCACAACCACAAACAAAAGTGCTGAAACCTAGCACAAGAAAATTTGAAAGGGCTGACTGAATATGAAGAAACTAAATGGATTGCTGACCTAAGTGCATACAAGGAACCAGGACTTAATAAAGTGCTACCAATGAAATCTATCCTAAACAGGCGTCAGATGAGGTAATGACATTGATTGGGCACACCCCCTCCTTTTCATTTATATGATTGGCTAGTTGAATTTGTGAATGTGAATAGAGTCATTAGAACTCTATGTGCATTGTAGTAGTGAAGCAAGGATTTTATTGGATAGTTTTAATATTTAAATGAGCAGTCGACAATAGTCAATTAGATCTGAAAAAGGCAGAAAGTGCTCATCTCTTTTTTATTTTATGTGCTTTTAAGTGTCTATGTATTTCAAATAAATATATTTATCTGTGGTATCACTTCTTGTTTATACTTCTGTGGATTTAACTTCTTGAAGTGATTTTGTTGGTTTACCTGGATTTATTTTGTTAGTTTCCTGATTTTAGACTTGATAGGGTTCATGGCAGAAGAGTCACTTGGTCAGTTTACAGTCATTTCTCAGAAAAGGGTTAAGCTTCATCACAAAATTCTCATGCCTTCAGTGGCTACTAAGACCATGTAAAAATCCACTTATCCAACCATTGTGTGTGTGTGTTTTTGGCGGGGGACACCAGCTCCTAAGAAACTGTAACTCTGGATAGTCTGTGATGTATTTTATCCGATCACCCTTTTTTTTTTCCTGAGAAATGACTGTAAATTGAGCAAATGACACAGGGGTCACTTCCTTTCTTCCAGACAGCCCTTATGAAGCAGTTATAACCAAGCCTGTGTACAATTCAAATGTTCGATTGTAATAACAGAGGATGGCCACTTATTGTATTTCACCTTTGTTCCAAACAAAAATTTGCCAAACATTAAAATATTCCAAGTTGCTTCACAGAAATCACACTATTTCTGCAATGCCAAAATAATAAGCAAACAACCGCATGTAGCTATTTATTTTCCTCCACACACATCCAGTAATTATACCCACTCTGTCAGTACATATCATGTATCAAGGTAAACAGTCCATCATACTTCTCTCAAATGCACACCAGTCTTGTAAAGCCGGATAGTAGTGATTGCTTTAAACTTGAGCAAAGGACAAGAGCATCAGTTACTTTTATCCAGCCAAACCAATGGCCATGTAATACGCTCCTCCATTTCTAGTCCAAACAAATAAGTCGCCACACAAAAAAGTATTTCACATTACTCCACACAAATCACAAAGCTATAAACATTGGAAATAATATCTGTCTGATCACTGCCAGCATCACAGAAAAAAAATATTTACCACAATGCTTTCTATCTCACAGCATTCCTGTCAATGGTCCATAATTTTCCAAAATGTCATGATTCCCAGGTGGAAGATACAGTTGATCAACAAAGCCAGATATGAGTTTGAAGTTTTTACACGCACACACACACACACACACACACACACACACACACACACACACACACACACACACACACACACACAGACACACACGCACACACACACGCACACACGCACACACACACACACACACACACACACACACACACACACACACACACACACACACACACACACACACACACACACACACACATGCACACATATCATGTTGATGTAGATTCTCAGTACTGTAAGCACCAACTTGTGCCTACTGGGTCTGCTACATGACCCCAAAACTCTCAAGTATAACATGACATTGCTTGACAGGAATGGTAAAGTCAAATGGAGCACCTCTGTCCTTGGGGGACCATCATATTAAGGGACAGACATGTCTTGTTGTAGCAGGGCACTGCATTTTATTGACTTATTTTTTAGAGCAGTGAAACCTATTTTGATTCTCTAAAAAGTTAATTGAAAAGACCGCCCTTCTAAGCATGATGCCCTAGATGATTACCTAGTTTGCCTATGCATTAGGCCAGCCCTCTGTAAGGAGAAGCTAATTACATAATCCTGAAATGTGTGTGTCATGTAACTGCCATTTTTTTATCTGTTACTAATTATTTTCAGTGCTAGATTCCATATGTTTGTGTTAGCTTCCCCAGAGGTGTCTTCCAGGTATAGAATTTCAAACAGATCTGACTTAAGCTCTATCGGTCAGACCAGAAAGAGGTAGCCTCTTAAGGAAGCACAAACTACAAACTGTTCCTGAATCCTTTGTAATTTAGCAGATATTCTAACCATATAGTTTTCTAATAAGTGATTATTGTATCTTTTTAGTTCTTCCAGTTGAAAAGATACTACAAAAATCAAAAGACTGGATTCATATAGTCCTGAAGAAATAGCAATACTATGCAACATGTCTAGTTGGGATATGAAAGTATATGCTAAGGAATTTAATTACATTTTTTAATGAAATGGGTCACTTAATTTTCAAAACTTTCAGTGCTTTACTCCAGTGTTCTGTGTCACCTTTAACATTTTTCTCTTCATGGTTTTCCCACTAGTCGACTGAAAACAAGAGACATGGAGACCTAATTCAATATGAAGATGAAGCAATACAGCTTATGAAACAGCATACTAACTCACATTTTCCCTTTTAGTAATGACTTGTATTTTGGACTGTCCATTGTTACTCAATACAGGAAAAGCCATGTTAAACCTGTTTGTTGATTGTCTCTTATCCATACAAGTGGACTGGCTGTAAGGCTCATTTTAGCCATGACCTAGGCTCCGTACTCAGAAACAAAAATTACATGGGGAACAAATTAATTATATAGAAATAGCCAAGACAGCATAAATGACAACATAGCATATGTCGGAAAGGATTCAGAAAGATACTCTCCATCCATGCTAATATGTTAGACTCATTGTCTTGTATATATTAATGACTGATCTCTGAGAGAGTATGCAGAGCATTGTGGGCTTGTATGCAACACACAGATCTGCTGCTGCCAGACAGAGGTGAAATAGGAAACATGGAAAAGGACTATAAAATGCTTTAAAAATGATTAAACCTGTAGCGATTTGAAGCCACTACAAGTAACTTGCAATGTAGTGCATTAGGGAAATAAAACGCTATGAAGAAAGATTACACAATTTATAGATGAAATATGTTTAGAACAAAAAATGAACAGGATGAAGGCGTGGCAAGCAGGTTTAATAATTTAGGTGTCGAATGCTATTAAGAATATAAGGAAGCAGCAAGAAAAGCTAGTAGATTGCAGAGAGACATATTTATCCACCTGCAAAAAAAAAAAAAAAAAAAAAAAAAAAAACAGGCAGTTATCTTCTGGTAAAGATACATAGTGAGGAACCTTGTAAGTAGGGCTTTTCACATGCCAGAAAACGTAATTGCATGTCACAACCTCCCAAGTGGGCTGTGAGGTCATGTATACTTGAGGAATGCAAAAACAGGAGTAATTATATTGCTTGATGGGTGTGGGAAAATGGGCCTTCTTAATTTGCATCTGCAGATGAAGCAGATCTGTGTGTAGGAATTAAACTACCTTAAGCTGTTCTTGTCATCTTCTGAATTCTATTACTGGAATAAGTCTATATTTCTAGTTAATGATCAGATGTAAAGACTCACTATTCTGCAGACAAGCTGACAACAGTAAATATATGTAAATGTAAAATAATGTAGAAAAAAGTGTTATTTACACTACTAATTGTATGGCACAGGAGCTATTACTGTTGGCCCTGTACCCTTAAGTTCATAGGTACTTACTAGGTTAACCTTACATTTCCGTGTTAATATTTAACCCTTATATCTTGCATATGAATAACCCAGTGATGGGCTGAACAAAGGTATGTTGAGACATTTATATCTTTCTCCTAACCATGGAGGACAGGGTTGCCAAACCTCTGGTGGTTTTGGGTTACCCTGCCATTCATCCAAATTACATCTGAATGGAGGAAGAGAAGTAATTTGTTTTATGTGGACTGGATGCCAGTTCAATAGAAGTGGTATTCTCCCTCTAAAGCATGCCTATCCCTCCAACATGTTCTATTTATTTTGCAAAAGAGATTGAGATCACTTGAGCAGGCATTTATGATATAATTGGACCTGTGAATGTGTAATAGGTGTGATAGAATAGGATTTATTAAAGCTGTATATGTGAGGCACAAGTCACCTCTCAATAGTCTATATGCTACTGAGAAGAGGGATATGACTTTGAGACAGTCTGCATAGCTTTTACAAATTAGACCCTTGATGTTTTTAGGGAGAAAGCATTTTGGTCATTCCTTCTTTGACAAGTATTTGGACAGGTACATACTGAAAGGATCATTATACTCAATGATTGGCCTAATAAGTGCTGAGTACAGTAGAAAAATTGTGTTCCTGGAGCTGGATGCAGTACCTTTAGAATTAAGCTGTGCAGTGAAAAAGGGCTTTGTTACAACAGGAAATACATGATGATCCAAGGACAGTTCGTTGTCAACAAAGTTTCCCAGATCTCTAACTGTAGGATCACTTTTCATGGATATGTTCACAGTGTGATAGTTACAAGGGGTGTCAGGCTTGCTGAAGGATATGATCGATTATACACTTGTTGGCAGTTAGTTTTAATCCATTGTTTTGACACCAGCTATTTATTTAGGATAGGTCCTGTTGGAGGACCTTGTTGTCTTCTGGGGAATTTATGATGCTACAAATTTTGCAGTCATCTGCAAACCTGGTCAGCCACAAACCCTTAACATTAACTTTGACCTCTGAGAAGTAAATGCTAAATTTGTGTGGCCCAAGGACTGGTCGCTGGGGGTTCACCACTAGTGACAAATCTTTGGGAGGAAGTGGGGTTGCCCACATTAGCTTCCTGGGTTCTATGTATGAGCCAGTTTGTTATCCAAGGAGTTACATAGGGTCTGACGTTTAGCTGGGAAAAATGTATCTATGATACCTAAGTGTTGGATGGTGATGAATACCTTTGCAAAGCCTAGATATGCAGTGTGCACTATTTTGCTCTTGCTAATTGCTTCAGAAACATTTTTGAAAGAGTCAACCAGGTTAAGAGAATCCAGACTGGTTTATGTTGAGAGTCTAAAGGTTACCTATATCCTTATTTATTAATCCCATAACTCTCTCTCACCCTTTCATGCCGTTTAAACGTTTTTCTACTAAGGCATTTTCCCCTCCTATTTTCCTTCATAAACAATAGTGCAGATATCCATTTAACATCTCTGATTACTCCTCTGCTATTACAACATAACAGCAATATCACCAATGGTAAGTGAAACTGTTTTCAACTAAGCTTGGACAGTACTTCTGAGCAGGCTATACAATTCCAACTGAGCTTAGTGGGATTTCAGCAACAGGATAGATGCTTGAATAAAATAACATTTAGAAATACCAGTAAACTGACATAAACAGGCCATAAATGTAATTTGTCAGTGAAAGAGCTTCTTCCAACATAATTCCTGTATCCCTGAATTCTGTGCGGCTTGAAAAAGGAAACACAGGCATGTTGTACCACCATGAGACAAAGCCTCAAAATTCATTTAAAGAAAGGCTATACTTGCTAGTTCAACAAAATTAATAATATTGAATCAGTCATAACTTACTATGCTATTCAATTACTATTTCTGAACATGAATCTTAGTGATACTAATTAATTGTCTTACTGCATAAATAGCACCTTTTCCGCTGTACAATCATTGTTATTTATAAAGTCTTAATATGTTATACGTTGCTAAATTGCTGTCTAACTATAGAGTATTAGTAATGGTATTAACTTTTATAATTAATATAAAAATGGTCACCCGTAATACAATGTAAATTGCTAATGCTCTCTCCACTATTGCATTATATTTAAGCAATGTAAATTATGGTCAGTTGTTATTTTGGATACTGCCTGTGGTTGGCCTGGGTTATACATGAAAAGGGTCCTAGGACCAGCCCATTTACCAAATGAATGAATGTAAAAAAATTAGAAAGCCTGGCTACAAAAGCCATTTTTAGCAGAAACAACCCTTGCAGGTCATTGCAAGCTGCTAGCCTGATGTTTTTCTGCCTGCAAGATGAAACAACACTATAATTTATCTAAATGTTGTACTGCACAAATTCCTAGATGGAACTTCACATAGTTTGACAATGGAATATATACAAATTGCTTATGACTACTGCATATAATATTAACATCATATATTTAAAAACAGTTAGTTATAGCAATCTATGAACACTGGCAGAGTTCAGTATAAATCATAAAACAGGAGTTGACTGCTGATTAATCAGTGTTTATTGTTAAACTATACTAGTGTAGTGATGGATGGAGATGATGCTTGAATTATTGAACTGTTGCCAGGGATCTGATGGATAGGAGGGCTTTCTTCTAAACCTCAGATGTTGAGTTAGAGGAAGCCTTCATGAAACATTCTACAGAATTACAAGGTTTAATAAAAGTGAAGGAATTGTAATCAGATGACCAGTGTAAGTCAGTGGCTGTTTTATAATTAAGTAATGAGCTGAAGGAAGAGTAGTGACTTAGAGAGAAAGTTTTGTATAGTAATAGGTGTAGTATAATATAATAATAGGTAATATGTATAGTATAGTATAGTAATAGGTAATAAGTATAGTATAGTATAGTAAAGTAATAAGTAATAGGTATAGTATAGTATAATAATAAGTAATAGGTAATAGGTTTAGTATAGTATAGTAATAGGTAATATGTACAGTGTAGTATAGTAAGAGGTAATAGTATAGTATAATATAATAACAGGTAATATGTATAGTATAGTATAGTAATAGGTTAGAAGTATAGTATAGTATAATAACAAGTAATATGTATAGTATAGTAATAGTTAATAGGTATAGTATGGTATAATAATAGGTAATATGTATAGTATAGTATAGTAATAGGTAATAAATATAGTATAGTAATAGGTAATAGCTATAGTATAGTATAGTAATAGGTAACATATAAGCATACAAGATAGTTCAGGTTACTGGAAGGACTGAAGTCAAAGTCAGAGTGATGCACTGATGCTTATGATGACAGTACTTGTCCACAAACCTGCTGATGTTTATTAGAAGCACATGGAATGAATTACATTTAATGGAAGGCCATGCAGATTCCAAATGAGAGGACTTTGAAGATGTTTTAGCAGGACAATTTTGGCAGCGATAGCTTTTGTCTTGTTGGTTAACAGTAGTAATAATGTATAACCCAGAGAACAAAACAGTCTTAGTTTTATTAGGCACTTAATGAAGTCAAAGGTAAGTTGTTGATCAAACATAAAACCTGAATATTTGTACTGTGTTCGCAGATATTAAAGCTACCCAAGAAAGACCTGGGATAATCACTTGTTTATACCAAATAAGACAGAATATTTTATAAACATTTCCCAATAGCAAGAACTAACTAGATTTTTATTCTGAAGCATTGGTACATGCCCTTGGAAGCTGTAAAATAAATCTGTAGTGTACATACAGAGTAAGACATACTAATGCTGCATATGTGTGTATCTGGTGGGGATAGTGGGGTGATTTAGTTGATGAATTGATAAATGATAATCTCGGAGTATCACATTGATAGATTCTCAGAATCCCTGAATCAGGTATTGTAGCTCCCACTGAAGCCACTCGCTATGGACCAGAATCACATGAGCTTATTTTATGGGGCAATATCAGTGTCAGAAGTTTATTTTTTATGTGGAACAAGGTCCCCATACTATCCATATGTCATCCATTTAGGTGGCTACACCCTCTGTACCTCTTAACTAATGTAACTTATTTTGAGCTCACACATGCCTGAAATGTAATCACCTTGGTCACAGGAATGCTCTCTGATAATCTGCCTAAATTTAAAAGTGACACCATCTTGAAAAAAATATATATATGAATCAGCAGCCGTTATCCTACACAGCAAACTGCTGCAGGCCTGAGCCACATATCAGCTCTAGTTCCAGGCACTATATTTTATTTCTATGTTTACTTGTTGCCTAAGAGAGTTCATTAGTTACATGCCTTTTGAAGTATGACCTAGCAGTGCTCTTTGGTTAGTTGATTAGCTCAGAATTATACCAAATGCAAGTGGAAACTGAAGGAATGAAGTCAGAATTACAGGATGAAGTTCATTAAAAGCATTTAGGTTGAAAGCTCTGAGCTGTACAGCCCCATAGGACATTATCTTAAATTGGTAGAGGCGCAGTCCTAATCTTGATATGGTCCTTAAATGTGTAATAGGTATTCTAGCACATGGATACCAGATCCTCTCTCTGCATGTCTACCAGAAACATCTGAGAAGTAGCCATAACTATATGTAATATGAAAACAATGCTTTTACATCATGACATTCTACATCGGTCTCCAGAGTCCACCAAGAATTAATCTGCAGTAAATGGCACACCAGGTAGAATTAGCCAAACTAGTAATGCACCTGATACGGTACAATAGTGCTTTCCTTCTTCCTCTCTACCAGTCACTGGCCCCTAATGTAATCAAGCTGTGTAGCAGCAAGCGACTTCATCAAGCTTTCCAAATCTAGTACCGCACATGCACATAGAATAGTGTCATCACTCATAGCTCTTGCACATTGTTAAGAATGTAAAATGTGGAAATGTGGCTAGCTAGAGAAATACTGTTTTATATATATATATATATATATATATATATATATATATATATATATATATATGCTGTAATCCCTGAGATCCACCATTTCAGTTTTAATTTCAAAATACTGCATGGATGTTTCTCATGTTAATTTTAGGCTAGTCAAGGCTATATAGACATGTGACTAGTTTACGTTTGTGCAGTGTACAGGTATCATGTCATTTTAAGTCTCCTAGAGATATTACAAAGGCTTTGCATTTTCCTGTCCATTAAACTTTTCCCATATTTGCTGCTATATTAAATGAAACGCTAGTGCCCTCTAATGATTTTTATATTTCATGGCTAAAGTATATTTAAGAAAAAAAAAATCATTGTGAATTCTCACAGCGTCTTAATAGATAATTTACTGAGAAGTGAAAACACACTCATTACCTGTTTATAGTTGAAATTGAAGAAAAGTACAGTACTGTATTTTGATTCTAATTTCTTACAGTGATTCTGAAAAAGATATTTGATTTATGAAACCTATTATGTAACTTATAAGACTTTGGTATGAAAAGTGCTTTTTATCATCACATGTATTAGCGGACATTTTGAGAAGCCACGTCTGTATTTTAATAATACTCAAACTTCAAAGTAGTATTGGTACTTTCTGTGACTGCACGTGTTTGTTTGCTTACCAAAAGTTTGCACTAACAGATATACTGTTGTGGTAGACTTAAAGAAAATGCAAACAATAAGGTTATATTCCATATGTGATGTGATGTGATGTAATAAAAAGAAAGATAGCTATGAGGCAATCTCTGAATTCACTATTCAAGAATTAATTCTGGCTTTCTTCTCTTGCAAGTTTATAGTAAGGGAGTGAATACAGCAGTATGACCTGAAACTTTAACTAGTGACTATTATTTTGTTGTCGTCGATAAGTAGTAAATGAAGTGCCTTGCATCAAGGAGATCTGAGTTTGATGCCTGTTACAATGGCTTACATGGTTTTGAATGACTTTCAGTAGTGAATCAGACTGAGGCTCCTAGGCCATTAGTGAAACAGGCAACTAACTGTTTTATGGTCTGATGAAGCAACATCATAGTTGTGAAAGTGCTAACCTTTATTAAACAGTAGATTTTATCTCTTTAACAGTGTGTCGGTGTAAGTTTGCTCTTTTTTAGTATAGGCGACTAATTTTTAACTGAACTTACTCAACTGGTATTTAATTAAAAAAAGTGTAAAAACATTCATAGGCTTTCCAGTATTCTTGCCTTATCTATGACAAATAAGAAAATGTCACACTAAACCAGACATCCTGCTATGCTGATTTCTAGACTGAAATCAGATGTAGGAATTCCATTACATGTACAGTAGTTGCATCTACCAATCAAGAGTACCGTGAAGATTGGGTGAAGATAGGTGAAAGCTGCGAGCCTAGCCAGACAGAATTATCTCCAAAATTCTATCTGGCTAGGCTGGCAGCCTTCACCTGTTTGGCAGTGGTGGGATAGCCACACCACATATTAATTGGTTGACAAATACTAATTGGCTTGTAGTGGTGTGGGTAGAATGAATTCCTGTAGCTTGTGTACAGTGAGCTCTGAAGGTGTTTTGTACTCTAAACCAGCCACGCGATGAATACTCAGAGTTCAGATCACAATTGTTTTATTTCTTTTGTTAGTTTAGTTAGTCAGGGTGAGCAGGCAGCATGTCAGTAGAGGAGTATGGAAAGCTGACAAGGAACCAGCTGTCTGAGATGTGCCAAGCTAGGGGACTGGTGCATGGAAACCTGACTAAGGCAGACCTGATTGCAGCCTTGGTTACAGCTACATCAGAAAACAGGAACCAGGAGGACAATCAGACTGGCAGTGGAGATATAATACCCTCAGAGAATGGACAGCTCAAACTTTCTGCAGAGGGCTTAAAGATCTATCTGGAGCTAAAGAGACTTGAGTTGGAGGCCAGGCATTTGTAGATAGAAGCAGCTGAGAGACTCAGGAGTCTACAGGCAGAGGACAATGAGACACTGCTATGCCTGGAAGTCAAGGAAAAGGAGCGGCAGAGGAAGCATGAGAGGGAAATGCTGACTCTTCGCCAGTGTCATGGAGGTAATGGGGAAGGAAGTAACTGGATCCCAGAAGCACAAAAGCTCAGTAAATTTCTTCTGCAGTTTAAAGAGGGGGATAATTTTGATAGTTTCATTCATATGTTTGTGAAGGTATGCAAAAAGTATGGTGTTGACCAAAGGCTCTGGGTACAGCTCCTGACCACCTTACTCCATGGTAAAGCTGTAATTGTTTTTTGTCAAAAATGTCTGATGTTGCATGATTATACTGCTGTTAAAAATCACTTGTTAGAATTGTTTAAGCTAACACCTGAAATGTATAGGAAAAAGTTTTGTGAGCATAGACACAAAGCAGATGAAAGTGTGCGTGAATATGTTGCTGAACTGAGCACTTATTTCCATAGGTGGGTAAGTGGATGTCAAGTCACCACTTTTGAAGGGCTATCAGACCTTTTGGTGAGGGAACAAGCCCTTAGCATTCTGCCTGAGGATATGAGGATCTGGTTAGCTGATAGACAATGTGCTACTTTAGATGAATTGGGGAAGAAGGGAGACCTTTACCTGGCAAACAGTGCAGCCCTGCACAGGAAGGGGACCCCCAGTACTGCTCATGGGTCTAAAGGAACTCATGTTGGGCAGCACAGACTGCCCCAACAGAATCTGCCAGTAGCAGGTGAAGCCATTAGTCCAGGAGGTAGGGTTAAATGTTTTGAATGCAACCAGTGGGGCCATGTGGCATACAGGTGTCCATGGCGGCAAGGTGGGGAACAAAAGGTAAGGGAGCCAGTAAGTGGGAAAAACAAAATGCCAATAGTAGGTTATTTTGGGACAACAAAGGTACCAAACTTCCACCAGAGGTTATATCCTATTGTAGTGAATGGCAAAGAGGCCATTGCCAAGAGAGACAGACTCTGATATAGCCATTGTGAAGCCTGCAATGGTTATAGAGGAGCACTACTTGCCTGGCCAGTCTACTCCAGTCAGGGCTTTAGGAGAGATCCCATTCCAAATACCTTTGGGCTAGGGTTCAGCTTGACTGGGATGGTGGAAAAGGAAGCCAGCAAGTAGGTGTGTTTGAGGATATACCTGCGCATGTCCTGATAGGGAATGATTTTGATAGTGCAGTACCCTGTGCTTGTGCAGTTACACACAGTCAAGCTTGGAGACAAGCAAGTAGGTCTGGTAGCCTGGAGGAGATCCAGACAGACTGCATACTTGCAGCCAGGAATGGTGAGGTGGTTACTTCAGGGATGGAGCTACCCTGTAGCAGTGAGACTGAAGGTGATCCACAGCTGCTTGGGGGTACTGATGGTCCCTTGGACAGAGTGACTGCAAAGGTAGAGGTGAGTAGTAGTACCCAGGCTGACAGTGAGGCACCACTGTGAAAGGATGCCAGACTTCCTGTGGAAGGGGTGCTGGGAAGGGTTACAAGGAGAGACCTGAGACAGGCTCAGTTCTCAGACCCTACATTGCAAGGCCTGAAGCAGGTAGCTAGAGAGGCACCTGATTCTCAAGGAAAGACGGAATCTGTACACTGGGAAAAAGGGTTACTATACAGAGAGTGGACCCCTGAGGGAGGGCTAGAAGGTTAGAGAGTACAGCAGTTGATAGTGCCTAGAGCCTACCATCTGGCACTTCTAGCCATAGCCCATGATATTCCCTTTGCAGGTCATATGGGCATAAAACGTACAAAGAGGCATATTATGCAGAACTTCTATTGGCCTGGAATTTCCAGAGATGTAACAGGGTGCTGGAGGACCTGTGAGCAGTGCCAAAAGGTAGGCAGGCAGGAGACAAGGTGAGAGCTCCTTTGATGCCTTTGCCTGTGATTGAGGAGCCATTTCAGAGGGTAGCTATGGATATTGTGGGTCCTCTGAGTATCCAAAATTCCACAGTGAAAACGTATATCCTAGTGGTAGTGGATTATGCTGCACAATACCCTGAGGCAATGGCTTTGTCCTCCATTGAGGCAGAGAAGGTGGCAAATGCTTTGTTAGAGATTTTCAGCAGGGTAGGTTTCCCAAAAGAAATACTGACTGACAGAGGTGCCAATTTCATGTCAGAACTGCTGGCTTGTCTGTGGAAGTCCTGTGGGGTGAAGCACATGAAGACCACCCCTACCATCCCCAGACTAATGGACTTATTGAGAGGTTAAACTCTGCAATCATGTTCATGCTACGGGCATTTGCAGATCACTTTAAGACGGAGTGGAACAAATATCTGCCCCATCTGTTGTTTGCTTACAGAGAGTTTCTCCAGGAATCTACAGGTTTTTCACCCTTTGAGTTGCCAGGAGAACCTGGCAGAAGCCCAACAATGGAAAAATGTGTGGTATGACAGGAATCCTCGAGCTAGAGAGTATGCTATGGAGCAGCAGGTAATAGTTCTCATTTCTGTCAGACGCAACAAGCTGCAAGCAGCTTGGGAGGGACCCTACAAGGTGGTAAGAAATGTAACTGATTTTAATTACATGGTTGAACTGCTAGGCAGAAGACAGGGGCACAAATTGTACCAGGTGAACATGATGAAACCTTGCCATATTAGGGAGGCCCTTGTGGTGAGCATTTACAGTGGATTGCAGGAGGAATCTGAGGGAGAGCTGGTGACTGATCTCCTCAGTGAGGCTCGAGCTGACACCTCAGTGGAAGGGGTAGCAATGTCCCAGCAGCTATCTCCTACCCAGGTTTGAGAAATCCAAGCAGTGTTGCAGGAATTCGGGGACATGTTCACTGGAAAACCCGGGTGCACCCACCTGGGGCAGCACCAGGTGGATACAGGACTCCAAAGGCCTATTAGGCAGGCCCCTTATAGAGTGCCTGAGAGAGTCAAGCATACTCTGAGGGAATAGGTACAGGAGATGTTGGAACTAGGGGTGATTCAAGAGTCCAACAGTCCTTGGGCCTCCCTAGTGGTGCTGGTGCCAAAGAAGGATGGCAGCACCAGTTTCTCTGTGGACTACAGGAAATTAAATAGTCACACAGAGTCAGATGCTTACCCTATGCCAGGACAGATGAAGCCCTAGACCAGCTGTGTGGGGCTAAGTATGTTACCACCATTGATCTTACCAAGGGTTAATGGCAGGTGCCCTTGACTCCCATTGCTAGAGAGAAATCAGCCTTTGTGACTCTTTTTGGCTTGTATGAGTTCACATAGATGCCCTTTGTGATGAAGAATGCCCCAGCAACTTTCCAGAGGCTGGTAGATCATATCCTTGCAGGAGCAGGAAGGTTTGCCCTTGCCCTTGCTTACCTAGATGATATTGCCATCTACAGCCATTCCAGGCCAGAGCACCTTCAGCATGTCAGGGAGGTGCTGGGCAGACTACAGAGGGCATGGTTGACCATTAAGCCGAGCAAATGTCAGGTGGGTATGGCAGAGGTCTCCTACCTGTGAGCAGTGCCAAAAGGTAGGCAGGCCATGGAGTGGAGAGTGGTAAGATAAGGCCAGAACCTGCCAAAGTGGAATCTATTCAGGCATGGCCTGCACCTGTTACTAAAAGCAGGTGAGGGAATTTTTAGGGACAGCAGGATACTACAAAAAGTTTGTCCCCAGTTATAGTACCATAGCTGCTCCCCTCACAGACCTGATAAGGAAAAACAGGCCAGACAAGGTAGTGTGGACCCCAGCATGTGAGCAGGCATTCCAGAAGCTTAAAGAAACTTTGGGAAGACCCCCTGTGTTAGCCAGTCCAGATTACAGCAAAGAATTTATTGTGCAAGTGGATGCTTCGAAACATTGAGTGGGGGCTATACTTAGCCAGATTTCTTCAGAGGGGGAAAAACACCCAGTGGTTTATCTCAGTCATAGGCTCCAACCCAGGAAGGAATGCTATGCAGCTGTAGAAAAGGAATGTCTATGCATTGTGTGGGCACTGCAGAAACTTTAGCTTTATCTGTATGAAAGGAAATTCACTGTTATGACAGATCACAACCCCCTAACATGGTTGAACAGAGCCAGTCAGCAAAATGCCAAGTTGCTAAGATGAAGCCTGGGGTTGCAAGCATATGATATATCTGTGCAGCACTGCAGTGGGATTAGCAATGCCAATGCAGATGGGCTGTCAAGACAGGGAATGGGGTAAGGTATATTCAGGTATACCTAACTCCCTCAAGCAGCATTTCTTAATGGTCATTTGAAAAACTTTGAGTTCTCCGGGGGGGGGGGGATATGTGAAGATTGGATGAAGATAGGTGAAGGCTGCCAGCCTAGCTTGATAGAATTTTGGAGATAATTCTGTCATCTGTACATATTAATGTAAACCACAGGCTTGTTGTCTTAAATGGTAAAAATAGTGTTACATGTGGAACTTTAAAAATGTAACAACAGTGCACTCTGCTGACCGAGTAAAGCATGTTGTGACCCTTTGATGTAAACACGGCTCTGGCCGGTCTAGATGAAGGGATTCTTGTTATTATTTTAAGGCCAGAGTTAATGGCCAGAAGTTGCATGCATAAATGTCCATAGTGGTTTTGCTTCCTGACCTGGTGTGAGCTTACTAAAGAATGTAGCCTGTTATCCTGGGAACCCCAGGGAAGTGTGAAGAATGATGTAATGTGAACCAGGAATATGATTAAAAAAACAGAGAGAATCAGAGAACATTAAGCATTTCTGTCTTGACCATCCAACTCATCAGCACTGTCTTGCACTATATGTAAGTTTATCTTAGACTTGTGTTTTCTCTTAGAAATAGCTAGAAACTAGAAAGATTAGACTAAATGTTTTTCTGTGATGTCAACACTGTACTACTGAATTATTTTAAGTATTTCTCTGTGATCTCTGATCTCTTGACTAGCACTATGTAGTAAAAAGTATTGTATTGTGTTTTTAATTATTTACTATTAAATACTTTTAAACCCTTTTAAGTGTGGCCAGAAGTTACATGCATAAATGTCCTTAATGGCTTTGCTTCCTGACCTGGTGTGAGCTTACTAAAGAATGTAGCCTGTTAGCCTGGGAACCCCAGGGAATTGTGAAGAATGATGTAATGTGAACCAGGAATATGATTTAAAAAACAGAGAGAATCAGAGAACATTAAGCATTTCTGTCCTGACTATCCAACTCATCAGCACTGTCTTGCACTATATGTAAGTTTATCTTAGACTTGTGTTTTCTCTTAGAAATAGCTAGAAACTAGAAAGATTAGACTAAATGTTTTTCTGTAATGTCAACACTGTAGTACTGAATTATTTTAAGTATTTCTCTGTGATCTCTGATCTCTTGACTAGCACTATGTAGTAAAAAGCATTGTCTTGTGTTTTTAATTATTTACTATTAAATGCTTTTAAACCCTTTTAAGTGTGGCTTTTTTGTGTAGAGATAATTTAAGCTCTAGATTACATTGCATATATATAGTCATCCTATACCAAGTCACTCTAATAAGCCTTGACTGTTTAGTCGCACTTACCAATTGGATAATATTGCACAGTAATAATTGGGCACCCTTGTAAGGGCCTTTGAGTAGCTGATAAATATTAGCTGGGTGGTGGCAGTGATTTCTACCATATAGTCTGTGTTAAAGGGGCACAGCTGGAGAACCTGTGCCAGCCTTTTCCAGAAGTGTCTGTATGGTTGTATAAACTCTTCTCAAGTGTGTGTGTGTGTCAGCTACTTGGGCAGGGACATGAAGCACTGGTTGGACAGAGAGGGTGCTGGAGGTTTTAGCTTGCCCACTAGGCTGAGATCTGAACCCTATAGCTGTGCCAATGGGGAGTCTTATTGGGGACCTGGAGAGCAAGGGAGCAACCATCCCCAGACTGACTGTGATCTCTGTGTGCTCTTAAGGGAAATTGCACTTTACTGTGTGTATTTGTTGTCCTTTCCTCCTATATGAGACACCCCCCACTGGTGTTAGTGGTGAGGATTGAGACTTCTTGATTGCTGGGCCAGGGCACGGGCGTCACAACTTTTATTAAGGTTTAGCACAAGTACTATTTTTTTTTTCTATAAAAGCTTACTGTCTTTTTTTAAAACTGTACCTTATTATGATTACAGCTTGTATAGACAACTGCTAGGAACCTCCACAAAGCTCTTTTGCTCCTTCATTTGGGTTTAGACATTGGAGATAAGTAATAATTGTTTTATGCAGTGTACTTGCAAGATCACGCATTTGACTGGTGTACATTTCCTAAGACATGACATTCTCATGATCAGAATTTAGAAGAAATCCATATAAGGCAATTTACTGAATCACAAGTCACATGCGTACTAGCAAACTGATGTGGAGAAATAGTCTTTGGAGAGATGGGAGAGGAATTGCATATGTCAGGTATGAACAGACAACATACACACATGCAGGTGCCTCATATTCTCTAGTAACAGAAAGCGATCCAGAATTGGACTTTCAAGATGGTGGACAGCCTGTGCAGAATCTCTTTTTGCAGCTCCTCTATTTGAATCTTTGTAATCAGGAAGCATCACCCTGCAATCTCATTAAAATGGGGTTTGATATATGACTAACAATCTGGATATTTTAATGCTCAAATAATCAAGTTTTATTAAAAAAAACTATTTTTCTTTACCCTGGTTACTTCTATTGCAAAACCACATTGCATTTTGAGGCCTATCTTGCTAGTGGAAAGTACTGCTTAAACAAAATAGAAGTGATTTTGCTAAAATTAAACCATGCCAAATGACTTGGACCAAATGGAACTACAAACAGCAAAATCTAAGCTTTTACAAATAGCTTCACCTGAAAAAGAAGCTTTATCAAAAAGACAGAGAACACTAAAACAAGATATGAGTAAGTCTACTTCTAAAGCAAAAAACAGAAGGGGCATATACCATGGATGACCTGAATTCTGCTGTAATGCCCATACAGTCTGCCATTAAAAACTTCAAAAAATAACTTACAAATTATGGAACTACACTAGATCAAATTGTCTCTCGTCTAGAGCATACTAAAGCTAAATCAACTGCAAATGAAATGAAAATTGAGGAGCTCCAAAAACAACAAAAAAAGAAGGATGTTATTTTAGAAGATATGCAGCCAAAGCCTACAGATCTTGAGGCACAGAACAGGAGAAATGACATGCTCATACGAGGAATTCCTGAAACATATGATCATACACAACTTCAAGATGCACTACAAAATATTTTCAGTGCCTTGCTGGAAAATCAATCCACTGTCAAAGATATTGTGATAGAAAGAACACATAGAGCTCTTCGCAGATCACAAACCCCCTGACAGGTCTATGCTAAACTACTGAATGACCAGCATGTTTAAGAAATCTTATATGCAGCAAAACAAAAAGGAACATTAATCTGGAATGGACACAAAATCACATTTGCCCAGGACTTACCAATGCAAATTAAGCAAGCAGGACAGCTGCTATCACCCTTTTGCGCCTTCCTTATTACCAAAAATATCAAATTCCAAATTAAATATCCTAACACACTAGTCTTCTCTAAAAATGACCAAAATTCCTAGTTAAAACTACATTGGAAGCCAAAACCACCTTTCTCAAAGCCTTTGGAGAACTTCCAAAACTCTAAAAGAGAAAATATAATGAGTGAAAATCAAATAATTTAAAAAATAACTCACCTAGCAACAGCCTGGGGTATTTTTCCACTTAATCCATAGATTGTGGCATAAAAATGTCCTAAATGGCTTCTTTCCAGAGCTGTTTTCTTCCTCCTTTGCAGTTTTTACTGTTTTTGTTCTGTTCTGCATAGTAGGGGTCTTAAATGGCTGGCTGCAAGCTCCATAGCAACATTCAAAGCTGGGGATGGTAACACTGAAGTTGGGCCAACTAGAAATGCATAGGGCCATCTTTTTGGTCCTACCTACAGATTTTGATGGTAATGCCTCTTTTCCCTGAGGTAACTAGCTTGGACTTACTTCCTGTACCTGCCCTCTCTGTGCAATAAGGTTATGGAGTGGAAAAACGGAAGTTATCTTCAAAATGGAAAGAAAAGAATACATACAGAAAGAAAACTCTGGGACTTTTACCTAATTAAAAGCATTTGCAGGCAAGTGTGTACTTTCCAATAAACTGAGCAAATGAGGATTGTTTTGTACACATTGGTAGCAGCAAGACATTACCATCTGCTAATGTAGTTAGACATATCAATATGTGATTTGTTCCTAAATAACTGGATTTAAGCAAGCTATTAACATTTTCCTGATGTTCTGTTGCAGTATATACTGTTTCTCTCTCTAACCTGCTGACTTAGCCGTATAGCACAATATCGTATGAGGAGGTAAGCAACGTGAGCTTGCGTTTGTAGTCCTTCCAGCTTTCATGAAATGTTTGGCATTCAATCCATCTGTTTACCACAAATGGTTATAAAACCTGATAAATCTCTGTTTAACTGTACAGCCAACCAAAGAAGCTAAATATTATAACAGGCAGGGAAAAGCATAGGATAGGCCAGTTAGTTATTCTATTGTCTTTTCTCCTTGCTACTGTATATATATATATATTGCTACTGTATATATATATATATATTATAAAAGGGGGGGAACTCATTCAAAGTCTTAGTTATTGCATAATTAACAATAACATTGTAAGTATGATGGGCTACCTCCATGCCGAAGAATTAACAAGTTTTTTCTCCTAGGTGAAGCACATAAAAATTACTCTCAGTTAGTTGTCTTTTATACATGAAGGTACGTTATAATACTTTTGGTATTTGCCACAACAAGACTGGGTATCATATTTAAGAGCATAGTAATAGAGTCTTCTTGTTAGGCAGCAATTATAATCATTGGAAGTCAGTTAAAGAAGCATCCGTTTTCTCCATATGAAGAAGAAGCCCTAATAACATGTCAAATGGAGTGTAATAATAATAGAGTGTTTGGACCGTGTGATATTTCACATCTTGAACTTATTTGTACATGTATATATTGTCGTTGTTTTTGTTAGAAATGTTAGACTTGTTAGACTATTATTCTATTCACTGCAGTTTAGAAACTAGTAAGCTAACTAATACTGTATTTATTTTTTATAACACTCTCTCAGGAGTAGTGGTAATGTGGTTAGGCACAGTAGTAATTCTGAGAGATTTTAGTGCTACAGAACACATGAAAACTCTGCACTGCTATACTTATATCCTGAAATGCGTTGTGAAGAATGGACTTCTTAATCTCATTTCCATAATAACATGGACCATAATAGAAAGTAGAGGATGTGGGAGATAGACTCATGGAATATAAAAGGTCTACAGGATAAGAAGAAAAATAGACTACTTTTACATCTACTTTACCATACATAAGAGAATATTATCTTTCTGCAAGAAACACAATTACTTAATGAAGACTGGAATGGGGATAGAGATAAATCCTGGCTAATCTCAATTATTACCTCTGGTAGTAAGACTAATTCTAAAGGAGTGGCTATACTTATTAAAAAAACACTTAAAGAGAATATTCTTGATTTTGGATCTGATACCTTGGGGAAGTGGTGTTATTTTTGCTGTGCAAACTCTATATCCTGTAGACCTGTATTTTTTTCTAAACGTATAGGGTCCTTGCTCAAACATGAATTTATTATAGAAATTTATTATTAAAATTCCCTAACCATGAGTATGTAATGTGGGGAGGGGGACTGGAATATAGTCACTGACCCCTTAAACGATAGGTCTAGCAGAAATAAATCACACAATGCCCAGGCGTTGCAGGCTTTGAATGATCTAATGCTATACTATAATTCACTTGACTCCTTTTACTCAAGGGGTCAATCTAATCTAATGGCAAATATACTTTCTACTCCCTATGCTATAAATCATGGTCCAGGATTGATTTTTTTTCCTAATCTCAGACTCCCTGCTAAAGGAAGAGACCATGTATTCAACCAGCCCTAGATTTTTCTCAAACCACTCGAAAATAACCTTAAAAGTTATAACCCTGAAAAATCCCAAAATGTTAGTAAGTTCCAGACTTGGTCTTTGAACCCAAATCTCCTTGATAACGAGGAAGTTGTAGAAGCAATTAATAAGGATCTAGAAGAACTAATAAATAGTCTTTCAACCTTGCACATTACACTAGATGTTTAATGGGTGGCTAGTAAGCCAAAATCAGGAGTCTGCTGATGTAAAAAGCCTTGTACTATAAAAATGTCCCTAAACAAAAAGAAAACAGTATAATATACAAAATTCAAGAAATTGAAAAATCACTTCAACTGAACTTCACACCAGAGTTAGAAAACCAGCTGTTGAACAAACAAAAGGAGTTGTATATACTCTACTCACAAAACCTCTCTTTCCTGGAAAAGAAATTCCTCGCTAATTACTCTGAGTGGGCACAACAGCCCTCGAAACTACTTGCTAGACTTATTAACATATATCAAAACCCACCAGTAATTATGCAAATTACTTATAATAATGAACTGTTTCCTACCAACCAAGATATACTACTTGTATTTGAAAAGCTATACAGGAAACTATACAGACCCCAAATTTCAATCTCCTCGGAGAACTATAACACTTTCTTCGACAATATTAATTTCTCCAAAATAGAAAAACGTCAAATTGAGCTCTTGGAAGCCCCATTTGCATCAGAAGAAGTTGCAGATGCAATTAAAAGCTTAAACAAAAACAAAGCCCCAGGTCCTGACAACTTTACTTTAAACTCCTGCAAAACATTTGCCCACAAATTGATTCCTATCCTTCTTAAAGTCATATTAGCAAATTTAGTTTCAAGGATGTATACCTGAACAACTTCAAGACTATCTTTATACATAAGCCCAACACTGATAAAAACATTCCAACAAACTACAGACCAATATCTCTTATAAATGTAGATATAAAAATTCTTTCCACAATACTAGCAAATGACTTAAAAAAGTATTACCTACAATTATCCCAGAAAAAGCAGATTTATGAAGGGGATACAGTCTTGGGACAATACCCTCATGTTGGATGCAGCCATTCAGCTTTTGGTGAAAGAAAAGCTCTCCAGATATCTTCTAGCACTTGATGCCACTAAGGCATTTGACAGAGTTAACTTGGACGTCTTAGTTTTGATCTTACAGCATTTCAACATTCCAAACAAATTCATTAAAATAATTAAAATACTTTATAACTCTTCATTTACCACACTATTTATAAATAAATCTTGCTCTAACAGAATAAAATTAATTAATGGTACAAGACAAGGCTGCCCTCTTCCGCCATATCTCTTTAACATTTGTATTGAACTGCTATTTATCTATAACAGATTAACATTTGTATTGAACCACTATTTATCTATAACAGAGAACCGTTCATCATATTCCCAGGATACTGAATAACAACCTGCTGTTCTCAGCCTTTGCTGATGATCTCAACATATACTTCCAGTTACTAATACTGATTTAAATAGAATTTTAAAAACTATCGTTATCTTCTTGAAAGCCTCCAGTTATGAAGTTAACCCCTCAAAGTTACTCATCTTTCCCATTAACCCATTAAAACATAACCCGTCTCACTTTCTTGACACTGCAATTAATTTAAAATATGATTTTAAGTACTTAGGTATAAAATTTGTTCACAATCAAAAAAATTATTTTCAAAATAACCTTCTAAAAAGTTGGACAAATATTGAACATGACCTGTATAGATGGAAAAACATGAGAATGCCTGTCTTGTCCAGAGTAGCAGTAATAAAAATGAATATTCTTCTCAAAGTCTTATACCAATTAAATGCAACCAATTGTATTATTCCTATGGACGTTTTAAGAAAATTAATAAAACCTTAACTAAATTTATCTGGTTTCCAGAAACCCCAAGAATTGCAGTACCAAGACTAATACTCCCAAAAAATAAAGGAGGTCTGGGTTTACCAGATTGTAAGTTATATTACGATATAATATGTGCCAATTGAATCTTTCTAATTGCCGATCATAACCCTGTAAACTTAACCCACACTCCACAATGGATCAAACTATGGCACGCTCATGTCAAAACACATAACATAAACCCTCTATTGTTACCTAACATGGATAGATTCATACTAAAGGACACCAAAATACATATTCTAATCAAACATAAAATCAAAACATTTCAAAATCGATTTTCTTCTTTACTTCTTGAGAATACACTTGTCCTTCTATAACCTGTCCATCTAAACCCAAACCTGAAGGTAGGCAATAAAATGTTAAACTTGAACCAATTTCCCCAAGTCAAGAACTATACTGTCTGGGACTTCTACAGACTTAAGGACAATTCATTAAGTGCTATTAAAACTAATCTAAACCTAAGCAACAAATATACCATAATATTGAGACAAATTAAAGAACTGATGTCTTCTATTACAGGCATCGCAGATGGAGTTGAGGAAGAAGTAAATCTTGCACAATCCTTAATGAAATTTTTAAAACTCAAAAACAAGATGCTATCAGCTTCATACAAATTAATTGTGGCTATTAAATACCAATCTTCACTTACATATACTCGATATTGGAGAGATAAAAATCCTAATTTAACTGATGTTCAACTCACTCTTGCTTTAAATAACACAAACAAATTCTCCCCATTCAAGAAGCTTGTATACACCCAGTTAATGATTAACAGTAATGCCTATTATACTCTGGAATGAGTAAACAAGTTCTTCCCAAGCACCTCTCCCCCTCTGCCCTTTTAGCCCATCACAACCGGCAGACCTTTTATATATTCTCTGGTACTGCAAATATGCACATAAGCAATGAACGCATTTAGGGTCAAACTTCAGAAAATGAGCTATGGGAAATCTCCCCTATCTTGCGAGTTTGCTATATTGCATGTGAGTGCTATTGATATGCCCAAGTCTGACTTCAATATCCTGATTGCTCTATTTGCATTTGTCAAACTGCACATCACCCAAAACTGGCTTGACAGGTCAAAACTTGAGTGGAAGGGCGTTATTTATATGGCCTCTTAATATATCATATCTCACAAACTATTTATAGGTAATAAAATAAGCACATGAAGTGTCTCAGCTTCTGGAATCTTATCCTTGAACACATCTTGAAATAAGCTATAACAAGAACACATCTATCATTCTATCCCTATGCTGATTCTCGAAGTCTCTTCCTCATGGGATTCTAACAGATAGTAGTTTCTGATGATTTCATATTTGCCTGTCATTGTAATGAAGTGATCACTCACTTACTTCAATAATTGTAGCACTACGTGTAAATAGTTGTATATAGTATGTGTAAATAAATCCTGTCATGTACCACTTAGTCTAAATGTATGCCTGTATTACTCCAAGCATTCAATTTAATTGTATAAATGAACCATTTTCTTTAGGTACTAGAACTTTGTCATCCCAAGACTAGTAGTTAAAAGGCATTATCTTGCTAATTGATAGTTCAGTTAATTTGTTCATGACGATATGTCATGTTGTATGTTTTGGCATATTAAATGTTGAAAAATACAATAAAATAAAAGTTTAAAAGAACAAGAAAGCAATTCAGGATTAAAGGTATGAGATGAAACAAGAAGGAGGGAGTGATAGAAAAATGCATTAATTAATTCACAGAATGAGTTGTGAGAAAGTGATACATGCTGCTAGATGAAAGTTGTGAATGCTGACTCCATAATATAATGCCACAGAGGAACGGACAGAAACAAACAAAATTTAGAAATTGAAGGGAAGTATTCTAAGATGCTAAGGCTAGCTGGGCTTCAGTTGTTTTTCAAGCATTAATGCAGTAGTAGAACAAAGTCAGTCATAGATACTGCACTGAAAAAGAACATACTTAGCCCCACTTTTGGAGTAAGTGTTTGTAAACCAGAAAAATAAAAATCCAGTGAATTCAAATAGTTAGAAAAGATAGCATATACAAGGAAGCAAAGAAATAAAATACATGCATACATTGCAAGCACAAGCAAATGAAAGTAAAAGATATTCTTTTAAATATATATAACAACTAAGAAAACAAAAAAGGGGAGGAGCAGGGAGAAATACTACAGGATGGCTAAGGAATACAATCAACAGTAGTAAACTGCTCACAAAGAAAACTGCTAAAGGCAATATAATGCAATAGAATGAGAAGATAGTAACAATGAGAATGAATTAATTGCAAAACGTCAAGCAGACTGAACAAAAGAGTCATACAAGTGTAAAGGTCAATAAAATTTTCAAAATTTTCAATAAGGGGGAAGGAGGGTACAGTAAAAAACAATAAACAACAACAATAAAAATAATCAGTAAAAAACAGAAATGGATATTAAAGGAAATCATGGGCATGGTGGTGCAGCAGTTAGCATTGTCGCCTCACAGCAAAAGGTTCTCCAGTTTGATTCTCATCTGGAATGACTTGTGTGTGGAGTCTGCATGTTCTCCCTGCGGACGAATGAGTTTTAAAGACATGCAGTAGGTGCATGTGTGTGTGTGCTATCTGTGAAGGTTGGGTGCCACGCTGGCAACTTGACACCATAAAAACTCCACTGTCAATCGATCTGTGGACTGGTGATCGGCTATGTTGACCCCTAATGGGAGAAGCTGAAAGAGAGAGAGAGAGTGAGAGAGATGGACAGAAAGGACAGAAAGAAAAGAAACATTCATTTATCGGTGTCAAATGTGTAATACAATGCTGCTTTAAATTCAGTGTGGACCATACTAAATATGATTAAGGATATTTGGTAAACAAAACAATAAAATATGACATAGTTAGAATTCAGGCTTATGGTAACATTATACAGCACTGGCAATGTTTGTTCTAAAAGATCAATCTGAGAAAAATGTTCTTGCTGCTGCTTGCATAAAAAGTTATATTTCTAAATAACATATTATATAATGGTAAGAAACTCTAACTACAAAACAGTACATTTTATTGAAATATGCAAACATTACTACTTCTGTTAAAAGAAATATTGCTAAAAAACCTTATTGCTTTCTTGATTAATAATATTAACCTGCTTCCTAAGTACCATGAAAAATTAAACATAATTGATTTTAGAAATTTGTTTATATCTTGCTATTACTTTGTGTAAAAAGAAATTGAATCTTTAAAACTGAAATCTTCAAATAAGTGTAATGGCAATAATTTCTGGATAGGATTAGAATTGTTGATATATAGGTATAAGAATTTGAGTACATAATGTTTGCTATGCAATCTTTTGCATAGTTTCATTACTGAAATAATTTATAGTAATCTTCCTTTCTTTGTAAATATTGTAAATATGTTAAACATCTCTTCTATAAAATTTTATGCAAAACAAAAAAAAAAGAAAATAAATATAACTGATTTGTTGCTCAGCTAGATTCAGTCTGAAGTGCCATTATTTCCCTGCTTCACTTCTAGTTCGCAAGCAAAATAATTTCCATAACTAATAAAAAAGTTTGACTTAATGATTATGTATTCTTATTTCCACTGTACTGCTGACTGTGCACCCTCAGGACATTTTAGTCCAAGAAATTATCTGAGTTCATGAGATTCCATTCCGGAACTGTGCCATGATGTTCAAGAAATCAGAAAAATATTCATTCTATATGACAATGTTACAAAAATGGTTTGTAAAGTCAGGTTCAGTCAAACCAAAATTATGTAAATCCAAGAAGCATGCTTGTAAATATATGTCATGAATAAGTAACCTAAAAATATGAATGGAAACAAGACCATGCTACAAAAAGTGTATTGTTGGGATTGGTAATACAAATACTCTATGAAGTTCAAACTGTTGAGCAATAATCCTTTGAACAGTCTTGAAGTGAACACTGAGAGTGCAAATCATACTTTATTTTGAATGCCAGCTGACTTACTAATTGTTCATTACATGTGGTACATTGCAGTAGAGTTTGCAAAGTATTTCCATCCCTTTCTTCAACAGTGATATTGACCCAAAGTAGATATATAAAAGCAGGAGGAGAGACCTACCATACCTCTCACTGGGATTGCTTGTAAATGGTGAGGAGGGAGGTTCATTCACCACCTCTGCATAAAATGTAGGGTATTTTGTGCACTTTTTTAATGGTGGTGTTAAATAAACACTGGATGTTAAATCAGGTGATGCTGTAAATCTGAAAGCACTTTTCTTGTTTTCTGATTTGCATCTTTTAATGATTTTTTCTCAAATACTGCAGTTTCTGAGCTTTTCAGTACAATGAAAGTTGAGTCAATGAATCATTTGACTGATGCACTAGAGACACAGGAAAACTGTAGTTCCAGATGCAACATGTGAGCTTACAGTTCAGTACCAATAAATTCATATTCCTATCAAAACTGATGATCATACTGTTGCAAGTAATCATCATTGAGATTGCCTATCCCTCTGATAAACAAAAAGCACACTTCCTTGGTGTGAGTATTTTATTTTTAGATATAATCTCTTGAGATTGGTGAGTTTATGTTTATGTTTTGTGGACTATGACTTGGAAACCAGCTCAACCAGACAGTGTTATTAGATTGCCTCTAAAATGAAACACTTGTACCTAGCAGATTCAGATGGTGAACAAATAAATAAGACACAGGATTGTCTTTCCATGCATTTCTTGTTTTTGCTAAATTGCTGCCATTTTTATCATATCGGGGAAATGACAGTAGAAGGGTGGGCAGAGTTCTGATGCAATCAAAGTGAGGCTACAGATCACAACTAAGCATAAAATACATGGTAGCTGCAGAATGTCTCATAGCCAGACTGAAAAGTCTAGTCTAAAAATGTGCAGGAAAGTGGTATACAACTGCCAAGCTTTTTTTTTTTCCAAAGGTCAAGCCTCCTTTTGTGATTTTGTCTCTTTGGTATTGGTACATGCAACTTTCATTAATCAGGGAGAGGATTTTCTTCTTGCAGCATGGATCTAGCACATTTGCAATATCATAAACATAAGTTATGTATGTTTCGTAAATTTTGAAAGTTTGCTTTTATCAGTATGTATGTTTATGCCACATCTTTGTGGGATTTTTTTGTCTTGATAGCATGGATTCTCTTATATGAAACTTTCTGTACATTGAAAATCATACCATTGACTGCACGTAGTTGAAATATGAAATGTTTTTTGAGATAACATGGTTAAGTGTGGCAGTGCTGAATCCTTATCCTCTGCCATTATTCTATAGGCGAAACATCATCTCATACACCATCTAAACAGCCACACAGATGCACACAAATGCACATATCCTTACAATTACCCCAGTCAGCCACTCATTTGTCTGGTAAAGTTTATCATAATCATAATCATAATCAATGTGCAGATGACATTGAGAGCCAGCTTAGTTGTAATCTGGATGATGAGTTTTACCCATGTGTTTGAAGAAATGTCATGGTATTGTATTGCTGAAAAGTTGCAATTCACAACAGTGTTTATTAATATGTAGGTTTGACAGGTATGGAAATTTATCTCCATGTTTACTCAATACAAATTCAAAGGAGTCAGTGAAATCATAAGAAACACAAAGCTATTTGAGCAGAGGCCACAAGTCCCTTGTCAATTACCACCCTTGGGTTCTATCAACCTTTTCAAAGAGGGCAAGGCCTTTAGGTCACAGATTATATTTTAGGGGACTCACCCAACTGACAAAGATTTGTTTTAAGGCAGACAGAGAAACATACTGCTTGACATGTAAAGGGAGTCTATTCCAGAGCAAGGGGAGACATTTGGTGATGAAACTATCTCTCCACATAGTTTTATTTGTTTCTTGATGTACATTCAGATCTCTTGTTCTACTCTTGGATGTCCTGCTTGCCACATTGAGAAAAATGAAGGTCTTGGATAATGGGATCCCTGAGGGAACTGAAAAAAAGGCATAGGTCTCCCATCAAGCGTCTATATGAGACAGAGTTCAATGAAAGTGATTCCATCCTTACCTGACAGCCAAGAGTTTTGAGATTAGAAATTTCATTTGTTCAGAACATTATTGGAGTTTTTTGATATGACTAATACATTCCCAACAGTGCATCTTATTCTACAATGATTCTAAGCAGGACAGAGCATATTGAAATAACTTCTTTGGTACTGTAAAAGAAGCACTTGGTGTTTAGTTGTGATTATATAGAAGAACTTCCTGACTACAATTGAGACAAGGTGTTTAAAGTGGAGAGAGACATCTGCCTAGGTGCCTGAGTTCATTTTCAGCTGCTACCTGGTTATATAAATGAAACATTTATTGTACATGGACCACCAAGATTTTGCTCTGATAGCAGGAAAAAGACAAACTTGTTACCACCTTACCATATGTGAGACCCAATCTTAACACTTAAGGAGGTGCTTAACAATTATGCACACCACTACGTGCTTTTACAATTGGGTCTCATGTTAGGGACTAAGTGCAGCCTTTGACAGTCAGCAAAGAACAGCAGCAGAAGGCAAAATAGCTTTGTTTTTGCCTGCTATTCATGTTTCTCAACTATCCCTGAGTTTGCATTATATTTTCACTTTGACCCTCATAATTCTTTTTGATTTTCTGGTAAATCACTCAGGATTACAATCAATGAATAATGCCGGACATTAGAGTTTCATACATATTGTTCAAAAACTGCATCCTAATGCAAAGCCTGGAGATTTATTCACTTCTTAACTGAATAAGAACAATATTTAAATATTATCCTATATTTTGATTCCCCTCCCCAATATTTTTGCATTTGTCAAGAAGTATTTATTTTGTTTATGTGTTTATTGGCATTTGTTCACCATGTATCCTAAAAAGACCCTTTTCCTCAGATGCCCAGGGGAAAAGTTTGAGTACAAGAATACAGTTTAAAATTAATGATTGCACTTCTTTAGGGTTATAAAACAACAGAGTCATGAAAGATACTCCACAAAGCAGAAAAGAAAGGAAGTTGTTTTATATTATGATGTATAATACAATTTTAAAACCACAATGCAATAAAATGATATTTTGCGATAATATCCTATAGTATGGAAATGATGGAGCTATAATTATATTAAGTTACTATGAAAAATACAAGAGTATAAAATATAAGGCGAAAAGGTAAACTTAAGGGAAATTCAGTAAAGCTTACACAAATTTATTTTGGTGTTTGCATCATGCCGTGTGCAAACACTTTTAAGTTCATAGGTTAGTACTAGGCTAACTGCCCTTATGAGCCATTTTACGCCTAGCCAATTACCCCATTAACATGAAGCTTATATTTACTATGGTAATGCTACAGGTACTATCTATACTTGAAGGAGCAACAAACACAGTTTGCAGTTTAACAAGGCTGTTATCAGACACTCCTGAGAGGAGGACTCAAACCCACAGTTATTATCACCTTCCTTATGGAAGGGCACAGCCTTAATGTGATGAGCCACCTGGACAACCCCGATTCCTTAGATACCCTTAGATTCAGTAAGCATCACTTAGCAGTGCACAAGCACGTGCAAGCAGAGAAAGTTCCATGTAATGCAAATTACCTCTTAAGCAGTTGAATCTTATGCAAATGACCCGGGTGGAGTGATCTAACAAGCAGAAAGGCATCCCTGTAGACTCTGTGTCAGTGTCCATAGTGTACGTGGAATTTTTCTCTGCACAGGAGTCTACACAGACAGAAGGGGATGCAAAAGTCCACAAATATGGACATAACTCCCTCAAAATGCTAGCTCACATACATATATGTGCAAAAGGTACATTGTAGATGTCTGAAAAAGGAAGGGAATACGTAAAATGAATAATATTTTTTTAATCATTTTGGCATGTTTGTGCTAGATGCCGCAGTGCACAAATATGCTTACCAGAAATAAAAAATATATAAATAAATAAATAAATAAATAAATAAATAAATAAAAATATTTAATTTATTTAACATTTGTTAACAGTGAAACTCTAACTTGGAACGAGCCCAGGGAGAAATGCTCCAGACACATGTCTTTGTAATGTGGGAGGAAACTGGAGCACCCAGAGGAACCACACACGAACACAGAGAGGACATGCAGCCTCCACACAGAAGGCACTCAGCTGAGAATCACACACACCCATGGAAGAACATCATAATGAGCCGCACATACACACACAAACTAGGAACTTCATAGAGCATGTGTCTGGGCTTCTGAAGGCATGATTCCAATGCCTCTATATATCTGGTGGAGCCCTGCAGTATACTCCAGCCACATGTGCACAGATATTCGCAGTATGTGCTATGTTAAACAATCTGATCCTGTAGATCAGAAAAAAAGAAGAGATCCACACCCCCACCAGTGCCTAGGTCACCACAGCCACAGTCACAGGAGGACTCAGAGGAGGAAGCATCTTCTGATGTCCCTTTAGGCAGATGTAAGCATGCTCAGTATGCCCTGGCTTTGGCTAGGAGACAATGCATAGCACATTCACTGACAACCTAGAGACCTAGGGACTAACACCTTATTTCTACTCACATGCAGATATTAAAATTGATGCCAGGCAACTCCCACATCCTGTACCTATCCATGTATTGGCTGTGTACTGCTTGTATCAGACAGTCATCCCTGAACTACAGTTGGGCCAGCTGCTGCATTTGCAGGGTAAGTCCATAACCTACATAGTAGTCTACTGGATTATTATGATATTCCAATGTAGGTATGGACTGGGTACATCATGCAAGTAACTATAATGGGCTAGTTGGAAAATCACGTTGGACTACAGATACCCATTCCACTAACATGTTTCTATTTCTATTTGGTAGGCCTTATGCATGGAATATTCATGCAGTCTTACTGCCATGGACTACTGGTACATAACTGATGGGACATGTTAGACATTGAGGTTAAATGATAGTCATAGTATCATGTATCTCAGCAGAATGTGTAGTGTAGTTCCCCCACTCCCAACATAGCAGTGTTTCCTTGTAACTGCTGTAACCGTAACTCATCAGTGGTATTTGAGCATTTCACCCAGTCTCAGGACAGTACTATAGAAATTGTTCATACATTGTATGTCTTAGGTAACGGAGGAATAACCGATGTACATATTTATACAGGTAATTGTGTAATGAATGACCCCTGTCTGTCGAGCAGCTTCTGCATCTTAAAGGACTACGGCAATCACCTTGTGTGATGCCATTCATGGTTCTAATCTAGAAGTATCCCCTTTGTTTGGATGTGCGGTGTCAATAATTTGTGTTCTACAGACTGTCAGTCTGTTTGTGCTGTACTAGTTTAACCGCTGCCACATATTTTTTACATAAGGCAACTTTAGAAAATCTTAGCCAATGTGAGTGAAGTGCAGCAGGGCAGAAACAGGGACAGATGTCATACTGTGTAATACACAAATTCCTGGACTGGAGTACAACTAGGTATGGGCTGGAGTCAGTTTATAACTAGCCAAAACTCCCACTGAGCATGCACATACACTTAGTTAAGCTGAGCACAAATCTGTTGCTCCTCGCACAATGACTTTTAAAATATATGTAAAGTCATGGAATGAATTATCATGGAGATGATCAACAGAGGTATAGTAAACCTCCAGACACTGGACCCAACCCAGTTTGGTTTCTTAAAGGACAGATTATGCCTACTCAACCTGCTGGACTTCTTTGAGAAGGTTGCCAAAGCAATGGATGAGGGCAAAATTGTTCACAGTGCCTACCTTGACCTGGCCAAAGTATTTGACACAATACCCCACTCAGGCATTGTTTATAAATTCAATAGGTTAGGTACAAACCCGTATGTCACCTGGTGGATAGCCAAATGGCTCACAGATAAGACCCAGGAAGTTAGAATTGGGGAGTCCACCTCTACAAAGAGCCAGTCATAAGTGGAGTCCCTCAGGGATCAGTGCTTGGACAGCACCATTTTGGCATTTACTTCTCAGAAGTCAAGGCCAATGTCAGTGGTCTCTGGCTGACCAAATCTGCTGATGACTGCAAATTAGGAGCTGTCATTGAATATCACATTGACAGAAATGTTCTCCAGGAGCGACTGACACAGACAAACAACTGGTGTCAGAGTCATGGACTAAAACTAAATGCCAAGAAATGCGGAATACTATCCTTTGGAAAGTCATCCATCCCTGGTAACTATCGTATTGACAACACACCCCTTAGACTTGACTCAGAAGTCAGGGACTTAGGGAAATATATAGATGGTAATCCAGCCTTTGGTCATCATGTGTCTTCAGTGATGAGGAAATTATTCTATGTTGTGCAACTTATAAACAAAGGCATGGCATCTAAGTCTAAGGAAGTCATTGTTCCACTGTGTTTGGCATTCATCAGAACTATCACTGAGTACAATGCCCCATTTGGTAAGTACCTAACCAGGCATGTCCAACAACTGATGCAGACCACCTCAGGGCCCTATCCCCTGTACTATGTCTCTACAGGCTTTTGAGGGGCAAACAGTACCAGAATTACCTATTCTAAAGACTAAACCTTGCCTGTGATATAAACAGGACCTGCATGAGAGATAGGTATGTGTCCAAGCAGAGTTCATCCATAATCCAATTCAAAATATTGAAAAGTGTACCAAATCTCAACAAAAAATATATCTATTTATTGTATCCACATAACGCCAAAAAGAACACACGGACTATAACGACATCAAAACTGCGACAAACAGTAAAAATGGGTAAATTTATTGATATAAAATTAAAACATATTTATACAATCATTCATCATATGGTTAAAGAGATAGTCCTATTATGTTGTTACAATAGACGATAGAACCTTTTTTTGCATCACCCTAAAGTTGAAGGGATAGAAGCTTTTACAAACAGCTTGATGAGACATACTGACTGATCTACAGTTAATTCACATTCCTGGATGACATTTACATTACCTGCGGAAGACGTACACATGAATAAGTGGAAAATGTTTATAGAAACAAGTCTAATATAATGCAGAGATTCACACTTTTCAAGTCAATTACTAGGATTACCTGTTAGCCACACATTTTAAAGGTGAAATATAATGTGAATAAGGTCAATTTCTGAATTTTAGAAACCCACTCGACTTGAAGTTGAACAATCTGTATTCATTGCCACCCTTTATTAAAAACTATTTGATTGTTTTTAGGGTACAAGTGTTGCCTGACTGGACGTGTCTTCAGTACAATTTTGATTTCCTGGGTCCTAAATTTAAACCTCTTTTTAGGTTCAGGGTGAGATAAACCCAGTATATAATTAATTCATGTATACTCATATTCAGTGAATATTAAATACAAATTGAAACCCTTTATTTAAGCTTGTATATAATATCTTATAATTTAACTTTAAACCCATAAAAAGAATTATATACTTTAATCTAAGCTTTTATCATATCTTAAACCAGTCTTACTTAATTTTTTAGGTGAAAAAACCGTGGATTTGTCTTAAGAAGGGCAATAATTTAAAGAAATTGTTTTGATCTTAGTAGGTGCCAAAGGTGCAGGAGACTTATTTGTCCGAAAAATTGGATTTTATTGTTTAGAAGAAATACAAGTCAAAGTTTTGGAACTTTTTTAGCTTATAATGGGTACAAGAGTTTAAATGGCAAGAGGAAGGAAATGATATGTCGAAAGGATGAAAAATTATGGCTAATAATAAAGACAAGAGTGCAGGAACTTAAAGGGAAGACTAACAAGTGACGAAGAAAAACTAATGTATAATTATATATATATATGTCCCCTGCGAATAGAACTAATGCATTTCTCTGTTTAGGCAATCTAATAGTATTTGGAGAATAACATACTTTTAAATCTCATAGATATTGATTTATGTTATAATGACCCTAGATTGGGCTTACTTTTAAAGGAATATTGGCATTATTAGGAAACATTTATAATGATATTAGGGAGGCTTATAAATCTACCAGGGTAGGTAGAAGAACGGAAAACAAAATCACTTTTATTTTGAATATTGGTGGTCTCACTTTAGTTAAATGAAGTTGGAGGTTATTGTTCATATAGACATGTTTAATGTGTGTTTAATCTTAATAGAATTCCAAAACCATAGTTATCATAGCAAATTTTGTAACAAACTTTAAGTTTAATTATAAATAATATTATAATATTATGCAAAAATTTTTAATTGACAAATATTGTTGTGCAATCTTAATGTATATTATATATTTTTTTATTTATGTATATTAACATACAATTTTTTTATAACAATATATATTTAGTAATATATATATATGCTACATATATACATTTTATAAGAATTTGTAAAATTTCTTATAATTATATTACATATATTACAAATTTATTAGTTATTTATTATTTTTACATTATTTTAAAACAACAATGTATTTATTATTTATTTTACTATTTCTTTAATAACATTAAATTAACATTTTACATTTTTACTATTTTTAATAACATTTTATTTAAACAATAATTATTTCATATTTTATATATTTTTAATATATTATGCATATTTTTTTTGATTTTTTATTATTATTAAAATTTTATATTATATAAATTTATTTGTTATTTATTCAACTATACAACAACAATTATTTATAATATCACATATATATTGATTTGCTCTAATTATTATATTATCTATTTTATTATATCATTAAATGATTGAATACATTTTAATTATTACATTCGTTTAATCAATAGGTTTTAGTTAGCTATTAATATAGTGTTTCATTAATAGCAAAATCAAGGTAGTGTTTAAAGAAGCTTTTAAGTATAGGAAATAATATTGTACATGTGAAGAATTTGTGTACTATCAATTTCTAGAATAGCAATTGTAGCTTATATTTATACATGTCTTTATATTAATAGTGAGAAGATTTTATTTATTTACTAGAATATTGGGCCAGGATATGAGAAGATTTTTACGCTTTGGCTTTTTAATAATTATTATTATGTTTTGTCAAATACGCTTTGGTACATTGATTATTATATTGTGTTGTGTAGGTATCGTTTAAGCAATTTAATAGATATTATTGATTTTTTTTAAAGTAATTTTAAAGTACAATTAAGTATACTTATGATTTTTTTGATTTTATTTATTTATGCTTATGTTATGCTATTTATTTTACCTAGGCATATGAACTTGGTTAGATTACATTTATGGGCTTATTTTTATTTTCTTATACATTTACGTTACTTAAAATTATACTGTATATGAACTCTTTATTTTTTTTTTTACCAAAGAATTTATTTACGTCTTAATGTAAGACAACTCACAACATGAAGATAAGATGAAATGTAAGAGTTCTTTGAAAAAGCTCTTGAAGTTGATTTTACGCTGCTTTGGTATTTGTATTTGTTTTACTTTTGTTCGAGGTAATATCAGTTTTCTTTTTTTTATGTCTGTTTTAGTCCTGTGTGTTTTTTTACAAGTATGTTTGGAGCGTAAATAAATAGATTTATTTTTACCTTCGTATATTGGTGACTTCAAGTTTTTTGGGTGGAACTGGAGTTTTGCTGATTTTCATTGTAATCCACCAAGTGCAACTTGGGGTCAACTGTGAGACTTGGTCAAATTTCATCCTTGGCTTAGCACTCATGTCTCTTGCTGTAAACAGGTAAACCTGTGAATAATCCTCATCCCAGCCCTCTGGCATACTTATGTCTGGTATCAGAACTCATATCACAGCATTGAGATTCATGCATTAGGCTATAAAAGACCCTTGTGTCATTGAGCTAGTAAAAAAGCATGAACCTTATATATGATACATATATATATATATATATATATATATATATATATATATATAATATATATATATATATATATATATATATATATATATATATATATATATATATATATATATATATATATATATATATATATATATATATATATATATATATATATATATACACAATAACACACACAATACATATATATATATATATATATATATATATATATATATATATATATATATATATATATATATATATATATATATATATATATATATATATATATATATATATATATATATATATATACATACCACCAAAACTTCGGAAAACAGTACTAGAGTGAAAAAAAAACTAAAACTATGAATAAAATGACTTAAAACCCTCTAATGTGTTGTTAAGCTTTCACTCCTTTAGATATATATATATATATATATATATATATATATATATATATATATATATATATATATATATATATATATATATATATATATATATATATATATATATATATATATACAGAGAGAGAGAGAGAGATAGGTTTACTGTCATAATTTCAAAAATGTTTTTGCAAATAATTACTTACTCAAAAAACATTGTCAAAATTAATGATAACAGCCAATCAAAATAACAAAACAAAAAATGTAAATTTTTCAAACTCACCTTCACATCTGGTGCCATTCAACACATGTTTTGCAAGGGAGGCAAGACCCTCTGCACCCCCCAGCCCACACACCCCCTGCTACTTATATATTACAACTCTGAGAGCACTCTACAATGAGGAAAAGGACAAAGTTCCTGATCCCCAGGATAGTATGATCTCCAATCAATATGTCGATCTCACAACAGTGAATGCACAATAGCATTCACTGCTGTGACATTTTCAAATTGCCATTATGAGGCTTCAATAAACTGCCTTCCGACAATCGAAGTTCATATAACGCCATTTGAAATTTTGATAGTAAACCATAGATATACATATATATATGTGTGTGTTATGTATTCATGCATATACATGCATACATATATATATATATATATATATATATATATATATATATATATATATATATATATATATATATATATATATATATATATATATATATATATATGTGTATATATATATATATATATATATATATATATGCATATATATATATATATATATATATATATATATATATATATATATATATATATATATATATATATATATATATATATATATATATATATATATATATATATATATATATATATATATATATATATATATATATATATATATATATATATATACACATATATACATATATGTATATCCCCATACATATATATATACATATATATATATCAGACACATATATATATATATATATACATATATATATATATATATATATATATATATATATATCCTTGTTTATATATATATCCCTGTTTTATATATATATATATATATATATATATATATATACAAATGCAAATGCAAACACATATGGACAAAATGGCTACTTTTGCCATATAGGATAAAAATAGTTGTCTGACTGCTAGGCTACTAGATGCAAATGATGGTAGGAAGCAATGTCACTCTTTTCAACACAGCCCTTGTGTATGACCTCTACAGGTTGTTCACCTGCAGTTACTTCTAAAGCAGGCTTAAGCTGTGGTGCATGTGCTAAGTACTGTGATCTGTAGTGTGTAGGACTAGATAGGCAGGGGTTCTAATCTTACTTTACCTACTTGGTATGTTTGAGTGTGTATGTGCATCTCCCTTCAAAACAAGTGTAAATTCCCCACTGACTTCCAAACTGCAGTGGATATGCACTTTTTGACCCTTGCAGTTGACTCAGCCCTCCAAACTCTTCGACAAGACCTGCTAATGTCATCTACCATAAGACTATTAGCAGCCATCTTAATGGCAGACTTAAGATGTGGCATGTGCATTAATTATTGTGATTTTTTCTGTGTAAGACTAGGCTGGTAGGGGTTCTAATCTTACTACAGCCCATTTGCTGTGTGTATGTGTATTTCCCTACAAAACAAATTTGATTACTACACTGACTTAGAAAGAGGCAAGGTTTTACACTATTTTGTGCATAGCAGATGATGCAGGCCTCACATTCATCTCCTCCACAAGGCCTGCTTATTTCATCTAGCATAAGAGTACCCAAAGACACATTAATGTCAAGCTTGAGCTGTGGTGCATGCGTTAAGTACTGTGATCTGTAGTGTATAAGACTAATAGGTAGAGGTTTTAATCTCATTGTAACCAACTTGGAGTGTGTGTGTGTGTGTGTGTGTGTGTGTGTGTGTGTGTGTGTGTGTGTGTGTGTGTGTGTGTGTGCTGTACAGCGTTATGTAAGCATTAATTGGTAGTAATATCATTTTCACTGTAGCAAATTTAGTATGTGTGGATGCCAGTTAGAGCATTTTGCATCAACCTATGGGATCACAGGATCATTGGAATTGACTAAGCTAATGGCCCTAGGACCCTTACAATCCTAGCCAAGTTCTTACCTTTATTTACATGGTCAGCACCTATTGCCACTGTCTAAGGTGTACACAGACAGAACCCCAGTGGTGAAATTATGGTCATCCATCCAATCATACAGATTGCATCTGAAGAGGGCCAATGAGGTGTGCTGTTTGACATTAAGTGGGAGTCTGTTGCTAAGGTTTGTTAAACCCTGGTAAACATATCTTTTCCACCGGCATGTTTTATTGGTGTCACATACCAGGTTAAGGTCCTTACAGTGAATAATCTGTGTACCATTTGACTTACAGATTTGCAGCACTGCCAATAAAGCAAAGTCACAGATTGCCTTGTATGCAAGGCAGAGATTACCGTTGAGTAGTCTGTATGACACTAACTAAAGTTACAGTGTTTTCAGATGATCCCCATAGGACAGATGCTGAAGACTTGAATTTCCCTTATAAGGAACATCGTGGTCTCTGCAATTGCCACTGGTGCTTGGGAACCTACATAACAAAATTGCCATTGCACTCAAATATTGGCCTGATGAGGGAAGAGTACATGGAGGTTATAATTACTTCATATTCAGGTGACAGTGCCCTCATTTATTATATGAGCAAAATATAATGCCCTTCTTACCACTGTGGAGACATGGTGATCTAAGGTAAGGTAGGTGTAAACCTGTGTGTCCATGTCTGTGTGCCCAGGTCTCTCACCCCTGAGTATGTACTTAAGGTGTTGCTATTGATGTGATACATGGCAGGAACATTGCTGGTACTGAAAGGAATGATACTGCATATATTTGGATGGAGTTTAACACCATGATTGTGTCAACAATCATTTGGTCATGTATGACCCTCTTGTAGGATGCTGACATCATTTTAAGAGTCTGTGACCACTCCCAGTTTGCAGGCATGTGCAAACCTTGTCAACCACAGACATTCACTTTGGATTTGTATGTTGGATAAACAAATTTCAAACCTTAGAGGACCCAGAGATGAACCCTGTGAAAGACCACTGGTTACAGCTCTACTATTGGAGGTAGATACCCCTATTCTGACTATATCAGTGCTATTGGTGAGCCAGTTAGTGACCCCTCTAATAATATTACTGTTTATGGCTAGCTGGATGGGTTTATCAATATAGCTTGAGTGGAGGATAGTGTCAAATGAAGTCCAGGTGGTTGTATGCACAGATGCCCCCTCATCCAGGTCATTGGTGACTGCCTCATAGATGTCCACCAGGTTTAACAAGCATAATCTCCCTTTCACAGATCCAAACAGTGTAGGGTCAAGTGTTTTTAGATTACCTATATCTTTGTTGATATGGTCCATGATGATTTTCCCCATGAGCTTACAGATATGGCTAGTCAGGCTAATATGTCTTCAGTACCTGTGGTCAGTGGATGCTCCACCTCTATGCAAGGGGATAGCATTGGCAGATTTCCAGTCAGCTGGGATGCAGTCAGTGGTTACACTATGACTGCAAAGAGTTTCCAATGGTGTTAATAATCCATGTTGGATACTATGTAGGATGCAGCCTAGGATGTTAGCAGTTGCAATAGATGCTGTGTTTATCACCTTCGAGAGGCCATTTACGACCTGCTCGTTAGAGACTCAAGGTATGGGACAGGTTGTAGGGATGTCATGGTGTACATGTGCTGGGGACAGGGGAACGCAGTTGTCACAGAACCTGTCAGAGAATAGGTTAGCTATGTCTACAGGCTCATTACATGTGGTATCATTACGTATGAGTTTGGCAACAATGTGGGCCTTTCCTTTTATGTTACACATGTAACTACACAATGCCTTGTGGTTGTCCTTTGTGGAGAAGGCTAATTTTGTCCCATAGTTTGTTTTGCAGAACTTCACAACAAGACTTATTTGCTTGTTTAAGCTGAGGAGAGAGTGCTACCATTTTAGGGGGGGGCTCACTTCCTCCTAATGTGAGATTCCAATGTCTGTCTCTTATTATAAAACCTGCTAATGGCAGTTGTCCACCAGGCAGGTTTTCTGTCTCATGAGGAGCTTATATTGTCTCTGCCAGGTACAGGTGAATCAATGCAGTTGTACAGATGTTTGTATAAAGCATTGGTGTAGAGGTGTATAGTTGCCTGTTCCATCTGAGGGGGGGGGGTGCAGTCAAGCTATTTATATCATCCCATAAGAGAATATAATCTAGTTTGTTGAACTTTATTACTTTATATACTGCAAGGATGGGGGGTGGTGTCAGGTGTGACACATACTTTGAATGAGACCAGTTTGTGGTCATATCTCACCAGGGAGTACCTCAGAATGGAGGATCTACAATAGTCACCCATATTGGTAAACACCCAAACCAGTATGTTATCTCCCATTGTGTGGATGTCAACCCACTGGTCCAAGACATTGCAATTAAGGAAGTCGATCAACCTCTGGGCAAATGAGTTTGAGCACGAGTAATCTACCGAGTTGGTGGGTAGTTAAAGTCAACCCAAACCATCTTGTTCTGATGTATCTTGATAGACTCAAGTTTATCCATTTAAGCACAGTGGGTATCCTGATTCATAGAATTGCCATTGTAGCTGGCAATGGTTTGATTAGGCTCCCTACAAGCAGTCAATAGCACTTACAATCTCTCCAAGGAATCATACTGTCTAACCAATCTGGATGTGTATCTGTCCTTAATGAATATGGATACACCACTTTCATTACTTTGCAAGCTTTAAGTTTGAGGTTGGAATGTGTGGAAGGAGGTGTAGCCTGGTATGCTTGTGTTGCTCTCAACAGCCTTGACTCAGGTGTCTGTGACTGCACAAATTTCTGAATCTTCCATAGTGGGGACAGCTTCCAGTGAGTGGAGTTTAGTGGTGACATTCCTAGCATTTAACAACATAACTGTGATGTTATTTGTACATGATGTTTTCTCATTGGAAAGTTTTTCCTTGAGACACCACCTAAAAGGCGCACCATGGGGTGGCAACAGCCATGGCCAGTAGCCAAAATCACAGGGGTGACAGAAGAAGACCATCTCTGGCAAAGCATTGAGGTCTGTTGAGCAGGTAATCACAGGCTGACAGATAGTGGATACACTTACAATGACTCCACACACTATGGCAATTACTGAAGTCAATCATTTTCCATTTGTGTTAAGCCATCATCCTATGTGATGCTAAAATGCAGCTCAAGGCCAAGTGCATACCTGCCTGAGACGTATAGTCTGTCAGCCCAGTCATGTGTTTGCATACAGTCCAGAGAGGTATGTCTCAAGTCATACACACCAACAGGAACTATGATGTAATCATAACAGTACCTGATGTTGACAGGCTTGAGTGCATGTGTGATATGGTGTATCCTGCTACCTCACAGAAAGCTAACTGTGATCTTTCCCTTATATAGCCTGGTGAGAGGCACATCAATGTGTCTCATGATGTAATCACCTATGAGTAATATGTTTGATTTTGTGTTTTGCCTTAGGTGCTTGACTGGTGAGACAGTGCTGCATGAGCGATTATGTGTTCTGTGTTCTGCAGAGGTATGACTGTGTGCAGCGAGCTTGCATTTGGGTTTCTGAGGTGTCTGGTGTTTACTTATGGTAAAGACATCTGCACATGTAGGAATGTGTGATGTTGGTTTGGTTGGGGTAGGAGGTGCTCCTTCCAGGCATTTACTTCTCTGCAGTCAAGGCCACTGTCATTGACCTCTGACTGACTAAATTTGTAGAAGATTGCAAATTAGGAGCAGTCAATGAATCCCACACTGACTCAACAGTTATCTAGCATGGGCTGACACAGACATTCAGTTGTTGTCAAAGCCATGGACTAACAGTAAATGCCAAGGAATGCACACTATCCCTTGGGAAGTCATCTAACCCTGATAACTAACGTGTTGATCGCACATCTCCAACAGCTGACCCAATAATCAGGGAATTACAGACACATAGATAGTGATCTAGCCTCTGACTGTCACAGGTCAGTAATATTTGGGGATGCATTCTGTGTTGCACAACCTATAAACAAAGGTATGACATGTAAATCCAAGACAGTCATTGACAGTCATTTACCTTGAAGTAAATCTACATCTGTCACAAAAAATGTTTTGTGCTTACTGGCAGCAGGGGCGTGGACTCTTTCTATTCCTGATGGTCCTGAAAAACATTTGAGCGAGAGGTCATGTAAACTGCACCACGTATTATTGTATAAAACTGGTGCTACATCCAAATATCTCCCATTTACAGTAGCTGCTATGTTAACAGGTATGTGTGTCACAATTTCTGCATAAGCTTAAAACCGCAGGTAACCTACTTCCTCCACCCCATAAATCACCTGACACCCATGTAAAACTATGTACACCCAGACACACTAAATGCTACAGTATTCCAATGCTGATTCAACTAAACATATCTGGATGCTCCTCTTGGGTGGAAATGGTGGCACCCACATCCATGACATATGGTGTGAGGGAAGCCTGGGAGCTATCCTTTATTGCAATCTTCACCGGGAAATCCTCAGTGGCTGACAAAGTTTGTTCAGCTGCAGGTCCACCACCAGTGACCTGATGATCCCTGGCCACGTCCGCTTCCCTCTGTGTGCATAGTGGATCATGTCTGTGGCACGGTGTCACACCTGTTCATATGTGTGATACTGGTGACCCTCAGCATTTATGTTATAGACCAGTTCATCCCACAAGGCTTGTCGCTCTTGACTATTTGCCCTCCCTCTGGAAAGCAGGACTTATTGTGTTGTCTTAACACCTTAATTATGAGGTCCTTTTCTACATCAGTGAAAGATGGGTGATGTCTGACGTTCATGTTATCATCTGAAATACAAAAAAATTTAAACACTTGTCAGGATCACATACATGTGTGTACAGTATGTACAGATACAACAATTAAGGAAGGCTATCTGTATTTCCTGCTTGATTATGCCTGTCATATGCAACAGTGTGCTTATCATACAAAGGGTATGGAAGCAACTAGGGTAGTGGCAATAGTGACCTACACCTGCTTGTGCCATGACAGATACTCACATATGATCAGACACCCAACACAGGAGTCCACTTGTAGTGTGGCCCATAGCAGGAACCCCCCCCCCCCCATGACATATGTATCTAGTACAATGCCCAAAAATAACTATGTAGTATTACAACTGCCAACAATGCAAGTATCCAGGAGACCTGTTTCCCTAGTTTACAGACAGCATTAAACCTTTGCTGTAGTCCACATCCTCTGTAGATGTTAAACAGCTGCAGATCAATGGAATGTCACCTGTACAGTTCTAAGAAAGGCTTACTGATGTAATCCCCATTCTCCCTAAGTATATTAAAACGTATGCATGATGTTGAAAACAAAATGGTTACATACCCGATGGAGTACAATATTCCTCTTTTGAAAGATACAGATATATACATGTTGTCACAAGGAGTTCACCATAGAAAGTAACTCTCATATACAATGGTTTCCCTAGCTAGGAGTTTGCCTTTCTAAGATGGTTCTCATTAGCAGATTATTGCTTCTGAACCAATCTGTAGTTCAGAAACACGAATTGAAGCATGCACAGCTGATTTGCAGTGTAGTCAGACAATTCCATTCAACTATTGAAGGAGATATAAGGACTCAATATAGAATCCATCCCCTTTCTCATACAATGAGGTAAAAATACCAGGGTAGAGATGCTACATCAGCATAGAGAGGATGTATGTTGGATATACTTATTACATACACATGTGTGCTACAGGCTACAGCTGATGCTGTTGTTTCAGGCAATAAGCATAGTGAGAGAAGTTTCAGAATGTGCAGGCGAACAACAGTTATGAGTAATGGTGTGATGAGTGGCAGCCTTGGTGTACAGCCAGAGCCTGATTGATGGAACCCATCTCACAGGAAACTGAGGTATGTGTTTAAGGTAAGTATGTTAGCCAATGGTATCATTAACAGTGTAAAAGGCAACATGTTTGCTGTGTCCTTGAACAAGGTAGGGGGTACATTTACCATTATGTCAACCATTTGTGCAATTGCCAAGCCGTGTGTTATATTATGGTAGTCATCTGGAATGTGTGAGCTGGCAACCCTTGTTGCTAGCATGACCTCCATATGTGTAAGTTACTTGAGCAGCTGTGCTTATCTGTAAAATCAGTAGCAAATGATTGTGTGCTGCAGTCTGATATTAATGGGCCTCCATTGAATTGCATAATTGAAACTCCTCTATGAATACATAGTAATACGTGACCTGACACTCTATGCATTTTCTAGTGTTATAATATAATAGGAATATGTTAACTGTGTTTCCTTCTGCAGGCCTTTGACTTCCATCATTGAAAAGCAGACAGTCCATCTGAAATGCTTTTGGTGGATACATAGGTGATGAGACATTCATTCATATCAGAATTCACAACGGTGATGTACACATATATGTATTGTAAATGATAGACACCACTGGATTTGAGCCCAGGACCATATGTACTAAAAATTAATGTTTTCAAATCATTTAACTAACTAAGCTATAGAGTCACTGTTACAGCAGGTATATTTTTCAATATATTTATTTATTTACATTTGTTTACCAGGAAACTCCGACTGGACGCAGATCCTTTTTCAGCGGATGCCCGGGGAGAAAAGCTCCACATCATGTACATGATAAATAGAGATACAAAGTTGCAGCAATAGGAAGCAACATTACAGGGTGCTGGCTTTAATAAGACATTGATATTGATATATAATTGCACACTTACATGTTACATACCTCATTTACATCCATTATTATGTGTATGGCTTTATAGGGATGTATTTCTCCACCAGAGTCCCAGTTAAACACCTATTTTTCCATTAATGTTTTAGCAGCTATATTTTTAAATGTTGCAAATATAATTGCAGTTACCTGCTGTTAAAGACTTCACTTACATTCATTATTATGTGTTTGGCTTTATAGTGATGTATTCCTATTCCAGAGTTCAAATTACATTTCCATTTTTATATTATTCCTTTATCAGATTTGTGTGATGCACTGTGATGCACAGTACTGCTTAAACATGTTTAATGATGGGAAAAGGGCAAGTATGTTTTGCTTAAAACACCTGCACTAAATTACAGTTGTGCGGCTTGGCGAGTGGCTGCACTGGTCTACAGGTGCGATGGTCCTGGGACCAAAATAGGGTGCAGGTGTACTTTTTGATTGTAATTAATATTATTTCATACACATATATCAGTATAGCACCATTTAGCTTAGCATAGCAATCCTGCATGCCATCATGCAAAATCTTTAAATAAATGAAAAATGGGGAGATTGGACAGTGGTGAAATGGAGTGCAAGCAAGGGGAAAACATCGTGAAAGGCAGGTAGGCATGTGCAGGAAGGGTGTAGGAAAGAACCATAGCTATCAATTTCTTGTACAGCAACAACTGTGCACTTTAACAGAATTTTTTGCTGAATTTGGACTCTCACCCCCGGCGAGAGGGTGAGGACATTAGTGCTTTGTCAAGCCAATTAGACCAAATGAAGTGTATCCAGTGGACATGTGTGTGAAATGGAGTGCTATGTATAGGGCATTTTTTTTGGGACAGGTGCCCATTTTTTTAAGGTGAGAGTGGAATGTTGGGGAATTGACATAGGTACATGCGGGAGTGGTATGTTGGGAAGGTGAGGAAGCTTTTGCAGACAGACAAGACAGACAAGACAGCAGACAGGATTGGTGTGTGACACAAGAGGGGGGTAAACACCTTGGTTTGGGAGGGTGTTGTGGAATCCCAGTCCCATGGACATCAGACACAGAAGCAGTGTGACTCAAGTCCTCAACCATGGGACTGTCAGCACTGTACCTTCACTGCTGCTGTGGAGGTAGTGGTTGACATTTGCACCCTGGTCAGGGCTGCCCCACCAGGATGGACAACATGCAGATAAAAAGAGGTAGAATAATCTTTTGATATCCCAATGTGACCAAATGTCCCTTTGAACCAAAGTCATAACTGGCTCATCTTGTACCTGTGCTGTTACATGATCTGGTGCCTCTAAATTCTAAGTTGAGGATCAAAATAGAAATGTTTCATTACCAAATTTATCACTCATTAATGAGGAACAGGAAAAGAAATCCCCAAATCTCCAAAGCAAAAAAAAAGGTCACTGCTCTGATTTGGTGCTCCTCAACTCCCTTTGAAGGAGTTCCAGTTCTGCTGTGCTCCTCAACTTTTAAGGATCAAAAAAAATCTTCTAAAATTTAAACCACACACAAAGTGCTGAAACAAATGTTTCAGTCCTCACAGCAAAAGCACTATTTCATTTCCATATCTGCATACTATTACCCATAACTTTTTCATGATGGTGTCATTTTTTATATTTTAACCAATTTTATTTTGTAATTATAATTTGTCTTTTTGCCATGTCTAATGTTGTTTTATTGGCTAATGTTAAAAGTGAAGAGATTACTATTGCAACAGGTGTGGATAGATATAGACTATCTTTGAGACACACACACACACACACACACACACACACACACACACACATTGATATATATATATATATATATATATATATATATATATATATATATATATATATATATATATAGTAACACTACTAAATCTCGAACATTTGAAATATCGAATTTCAAAAGCTTGAGACCATGTAGCCGAAACCCCACATTACTGAAAGACCAGAAGCGCGATATTCAAAATCCCGATGTTAAGGGATTTTGAGTTAGCTCTTCTGGTGTTGCGGTTCAGGTAAGTATGTGTGTGCAAGTGTGTTTGTGAGGGGCTTTAGAGTGTGTAAGTGTGTGTTGTGACTGTGGTGTGTGTGTGTGAGGGGCTGTAATGTGTGGGTGTGAGTTTGCCTTGTGTGTATGTAGGGGGTGTGGGGGGCACAGCCCCCCACATGGGGGGTGCAGGGCGGCGAAGTCCCCCTGCTTATATTTAGTGTAGGGTGGTTTGTTCGGTTATGGGGGGAGGCTTTGTGTATGTCTGTGTGTGTGCTGTATGTATGTAGTACTTTCGGGATTTTGAATTTCGCGGTTTTAACATTTTGGTAATGTGGGGTTTCGGGATTATAGTCTCGGTATTTTGGGCTTCCGGATTGTGTAATTTCGGGATTCAGTAGTGAATCCATATATATATATATATATAAAGTATACTTCATGACTGAAATCTCATTTGACTGACTTTCATTTGACCGAGACAACAATACCTAATTTTCAAAATAGTGAAAACTCACTTGACTGAAACTCATTATACTGAAAGCTTAGAATGCTGAATTTCAAAATACTAACTTGTAAACCATAGACATGTGCAATTACAAAACAAATGACTAACTCTTTCCAGAGCTTAAAAATCACTTACATACCCTCTTAATAGATACCAGACGATATAAAACCAAACTAGGTGGGGGGATACACCCCCCACCCCAATGTTGCGGGCTGTGCCCCCCACAAACCCCTAACTATATATACTAACTCCAGGATCACACTACAGTTGGGAAAAGGGCATATATCTTTTACTTTCCTTACAGTAGTCTACACATTGCCACTATTGCTGGGAACGCACAAAACATCCGGCATATTACTTGAGATACTTCCCATAAAAATGTAAGCAGACATACCCACATTTAGAAACACTACAACACTACTTTCTACATGACCGTCGGTATTCTGACAGTAAGCACTATAAGTTACAGTAATTCTATTTATCACAAGCAAGTCACAGAAGAATTGTAACCCACATCATGTCTATAGCTTACAATTCAGTATAATGAGATTCAGTCAAATGAGTTTTCAGTAGTTGAAAATTCGGTATTATGGTCTTGGTCAAATGAAAGTCAGTCAAATGAGATTTCAGTCATGTGAAGTAGACCTATATATATATATATATATATATATATATATATATATATATATATATATATATGTATATATATTTATGCATATATATAGGGTCTATATTAGAACACTGAATGATTAATTGACCCTATGTAAGTGAAAGCTTACAATGTCAAAGTATCAGAACAGCGATTTATTTCCTAGAAGAAAAAAATCGCTGCTCCAACAAAAAAATAAATAAATAAAAAACAATTTCAAACATTACATTAACTGGGGGGCTTCACCCCCCCACAGCCCCCAATGTGGAAGGCTGCACCCCTCCACACCATCCCTACTTATACCACCTCCAAGACTGAACTACAGTACCAAAAACGGCAAAGTACCGAAGTGGCCAAGCGAATTCTTTCCAAGGGAAAGAATTTGCTTAACAGCCGCATTTTCAGCCTTTTATGTTCGAAAAAATCCATCTTCGGTCTTGTAATATAGACCCATATATACATATATATATATATATATATATATATATATATATATGGGTCTATTTCACATGATCGAATGTTCAAATGTTCGAATTCCATATGACCGAGACCATATGATCGAACATTTGAATGATCAAAAATATGCAGTAGACCTGCAAAATACAAACAACAAAAAATAAACTGTGTATAGCAGGGGGGCAAGCCCCCCCTGCACCCCCACACCCCCAGCAACTTAAATATACCAACTCCAAGATCGCACTAGAGTGAGGACAAGGGAAAGCTCTTGTCCGCGCTGTATGCTGATCCCTGTTCAGAATTTCAAAGTTTTAAAACTTCAAACATATGGTCTTTGATCATATGGGTTTCGAAGTTTTAAGATTCGAAATTCTGAAGGGAACCCATATATACATATTACATTAGTATATATAATTAGCAGGGGTGCACACTGACATTCTCCTCTCCTGCAAACAAAAATATTTTTGTGTTTTGCATGTTCCGAGGATACCAAACACACTTTTTACTATGTTTCTGCAGGGGGCAAGCCCTTAATTTCCTAACCCCACTGTATTAAGCCCCCCCTGCAGAAACATAGCAAAAAGTGTGTTTGGTATTTGGTGTCATTATATGTTATTATATGAGGAGGGGGGCGTTATTTTCTTGTGATTTGTACTGTTAGATATTATGAAATTCAACGTTATGGGTTTTAGATGTTTTGGGTTTTAGATGTTCTGGTCTCAATGTTATGAAATTAGATGTTATAGGTTTTAGATGTTTCAAAGGGGACCGATATATATATATATATATATATATATATATATATATATATATATATATATATATTTAACCCATTTTAGATTGTTGCATGTAGATAGCTATAGAATGCTTTTATTTTCTTTTGAACATTCAGAGTATTCCTTTACATGTACACATTTTCATCATTTTGATGTGCCGTTCCATTTAGCCATATTCGGAATGCAAGAAAATGGGAAATATTTATTGATTTGCACAGTAAAAAGCCCAAAAATAGTAATCGACCTTCTATTTAACATATTTTTCAATTATGAGAATGCAGTGGAATCTGGAATGCAGTAGCTGGACAGGAACAGCTGCACCGGGCTGAATTTATCAAGTGCAAGTGACTGCTCCTTTTCTTCTACTATACTCTTCAGATATTAAAACCATTTTACATTATTGCTCCTGGTCAAATATAGCTGGGCAAAATAAATGACTGCATTAAAAGTACAAACAGAAAGAGCTAGAAAAATGTGTTAAGACTGTTGTTAGAAGTGGCATTGCTCTTGCATAAAAAAATAAGACTGTTTAATAGTTTGACTTTATTTTTTCTTAAATGTTACATAATAAAAACATAATGTGATAGTGGTAACCTAATATCAAATCAAGTCATATCATTAAGAAATTAACCTAGCTCCTTTGCAATTGCATTGATCAACTACTCTTAAACATATCTGTATCTTTAAAAACATAATGGGCCAGATTCCAAAATATAACTGTAGATAGCACAGCACTCTGAAGGAAGACTTTAGCTCACCAGCTGCGGAAATTATTTCAGAAGATATGTCACAAGCAGTCCAAGTACTTGACTAATCAGTGTATGATAATTGTGGATTCCATGCATGCCCATAAGATTCCATAACATATCATGCATGCCCAACACAACTTGAGTGCAACAAACTGCAACACTGAATCTGTTTCTGAAATCCTCAGTGAATTCCATACTGCAAAAAAAGGAATGAAGCACATCTGAAGGAATGAAGCATGTCTAGCTCTCAACCAGCCTTCTCCAGACAATACTACTGTGTAATGCAAGTCTCTAGCCACTAGGTGGCATCCTTACCCAGTCCTTATTCTTTGACTATCCCAACATTCCAGGAATAACTTATTCTACTGACTACCGTCCTCAGCTTGGTATTATAGTTCTCTCTTACACCTCTTGTCTTGCTGTAATATCCCGCTATCCTCCTTGGAAATCTTCCACTCTACTTCTCATTAATTCTTCTACTACCCCAACCTAACTTACCTTATCAGTCAGCATTCCACTGATTGTTCTCCTTGCCTGTTTCACTCACTTGTCTCTACCCGCTCCGTTCGCCCAACGGGCTCACTCCACTCCCCTACCCTGCCCCCAATTCCCACCCACCCTCAGTGGTCCTACATTTATTCCTCTAGAACCACACCCCCATCATATCTGCTCCAATCCAGCAGATCATCTAATTAGCACTCCCAACCCTCCTCAAACACATCACGTCACTTATGATTACCTCACCCCATCTCTCCTTCTTACATCATCTCACCTGTTGATTTATCTCCTAACCTGTTCACACTTCTTTACCTCCCATTCTTCTTCAACTGTACAATTTTATAGACTGGCTATTTTAACCACCCTACACCAAATACAAATATTACTCTTAGTTTCACTCTTTTCTCCTCTAATTATTGCCTATCTGCTAACCTCCTACGAACAAACATTATATCCATGCCTTTCCTTCCCCTCTAAACACACTTTAACACCACCATTGGCTACCTCCCAAAACTTCATAAACATCACATCCAAACCCTGCTACCTACAAGCCAAAAATCATAGCCTAGCACACATTAAGTATACCAATCTAAATATTAGAAAGTTACTTGACTATTATTATAAGCTTTGGTACCCTATAAATAAAATATAACTCCACTCCTTAGTAGACGGGGACATCCATCCCAACTCTGGCCCAAAAACTGCACTTCCTACTGATAAGTGCAACTCTAGCAACAGTAATACCCAAACCCCTACTATACCTTCTAACACTCTCTATATAGCTCATCTCAATATAAGTAGCATCAATAATAAAATTGCCCACCTCCATGCCCTCCTAGATGTCCACCTATTTGACATCCTATGAAATATAGCTAAAACCTACAACTAAAGACAATGAAGTCACCCCACCTGGTTACAATATTCTTAGACTAGACCGCACAGTCAAAAAGGGAGGAGGGGTAGCAATCCTTTATAAAGCAGAGCTACAAGTCAGTGCTGCAAACCTTAAACCACCTTCAGACAATAATGCTGAAATCCTCATTTCTAAATCTCAGGTCAACTCATGTAAATCCATATACATCATCTGTATTTACCTTCCTCCAGGAAATAACATTAACACCCTTGAAAATATCCTTAACTGGCTTTCTATTAATCTCCCACAAAAAACTATAGTCATAGGAAACTTTAATATAGACTGGAACTCCTGTAGTAATGTACACCCTACAAACCACATTAACCTATATGGCTTTTCGCAAAATATTAACTCCCGTACTAGAATTAGTAAACCCAGTAACAAAGAAAGTACCTTAGACTGGATTCTGACTAATACCTCTCACAAACATACAAAGTAGGAATCCTCCCTGATGACCTAAGTGACCACTCACTAACTTACATTATCAGGCATAAAAGCAACCTAACTTATCCAAACACTTTCAGGACAATACACACCAAGAAGCATTTTAACCCTGAACTCTTCCAAACAGAACTCAGACACTGTAATTGGTCACCACTTAAATCACTCCCACTAAATGAAGCTGTGGAACACTTTAATTGCACATTCTTAGCCATCCTTGACCAACACGCCCCAATTCGCTCTGTTAAAAATAAAACTAAGCCTACCCCTTGGCTCTCAAATGCTACTAGGCAAAAAATCCTTCTTAGAAACAAATCTTGGGCTAAATGGCATAATACTAAGGAGGCTACAGATCACCAATCCTTTAGACAACTTAGAAATAATTAAAAAGCCATCCTCTTAGACAAAAAAGACTATTATTTCCAACTACAGCAAACTTACCAAAAGAAAGCACAAAAGTTTTGGACTATCATCAATAAACTACTATACCCAGGACAATCTATCACACCTAACCCAAATGGCTCTAACCATGAGAATCCCAATTATACTGCTAATGCCTTCAATTCTTTCTTCACAGACGCCATCCAAACTCTTGCTTGTCAACTATCTCGAGATACCTCAAATCTGCCTACATCTACTACAAGCCCACCTCCATCATTTCAGTTACAACCAGTTTCTACTTATTTTATTTGCTCCCTTCTCCAAAAATTAAAACCTACCACCCCCTCAGCTGACCATCTCACAGCAGAATACCTGCAAAAAGAGGCTAAATCCATAGACTATCCCATCTCCATTCTTGTTAACCCAACCATAGGTGAAAGAACTATCCCATCTATCTGGAAAATTTCTCATATCATCCCACTACATAAAGGTGGGAACTCTTATGACTTTTCTAACTACCGTCCCTTAGCTCTACTATCTCCCCTAGCAAAAACAATGGAGAAATGCATCCATAAGCTAAAATGTAACCACCTACTCCAAAATAACTTACTTGCCAACTGTCAACATGGATTTAGACCTTTCCATAGTACTACCACTGCCCTCCTATCCTTCACAGACTGTATTAACAAAAACTGTAACAATAATACTCTTTCCTCTGCAGTCTTTATTGATTTATCTAAAACTTTTGATATGGCCAATCACCAGCTCCTCATAAATATACTGAAATCCCTTTCACTTGAACCTCTAGCTATAAATTGGTTTAAATCTTACTTAGACAATAGACAACAGGCTATACTATGGGACAATAAACTATCTAACCACCTTCCCATTTCCCTTGGTGTTCCTCAGGGATTCATATTAGGCCCACTCCTATTTTCCATCTTTATCAATGACCTTCACTTTGCAGTTCCTCACACCACCTGCATTCAATACGCAGACAACTCTACAATAATTTGTTCATCCACTTCTCCAACTGAACTACAGTCCCTTACCCAAAATGCATTCAGTACTGTAGAACAATGGTTTTTAAACTGCTGCCTTCTCCTAAACCTCCAAAAAACTAAACTTTTACTGTTACTCCAACCCGAAAGTCCACCCTAATAAATTTCTCACTCACATCTAATAATGGCATTCTCATATCTCCCGAACCAACTACCAAACTTCTAGGAATAACAATAGATAGTGACCTTAACTTCAATACTCATATAAACAGCACAGTAAAAACAGTCAACAAAACATTAGGATCCCACTACAGAATCAAACCCTGTCTTACTCCAGTAGCCAGGACCGCTATAGCCAGAACTCACTTAATCTCCACTCTACTCTATGCTTCACCTATGTATACTAACTTTTAAAGAACAACCTAAATAAACTGGCAATCTCCTATAATAATATTGCTAGATTTGCAACTGCCTCTCCTTTTAGAACACATCACTGTCTTAATCTAAAGCAACTCGGATGGCTAGAATTTCCAAACCAAGTTCAATTTCACCAGCTTTCCAGACCTCCCAACCAACCCAAATAACTCAGTTTTTACAGACTTTTGGGGTCGGGTGTCATGATTCCAGAGTGGCACCCCATTATTTCCAATTTTTCGGATCTATTTTTTAAATTTTCACTCTTTTGGAGGTGACATCATCACGTGCGTGATGACATCAGCTCCGTCAACATGTCACGCATCTGTTTGAATAGGGCAGGAGGAAGAATTGCACAAAAAGCCGCATCTAAGATTTATGTCTGCCGTTTCACAGGAAGATTTACTTTTCAGGCAGAACAGGAGTTACTTTATGCCATTCGGACAGGGCAGGATTACTTTACTCATGCAGAGCTGTTTCACAGAACACAGGAGGATTACTTTGCAGAGACGCCATTTCACAGAACACAAGATTACTTTACCAATGCAGAGCCGAAAGATTTGCTTCTGCTGTTCGGGCAGAACCCAGTAAGCAAATACAATTTTAACTGCCATTTCACAGACAGAATACATGATTACTTTGCAGAGCCACCATTTCACAGAACATAGGATTGCAGGCAGAACACATTATGTAAGCAAATGCACTTTTAACTGTAGAGTGCTAAGGTAGTGTGTGTGTGTGTGTGTGTGTGTGTGTGTGTGTGTGTGTGTGTGTGTGTGTGTGTGTGTGTGTGTGTGTGTGTGTGGTACAGCACTTTCTTAACCCTCCAAAAACATTTTTGCAGTAGTACACAGAAAATGTTAGAGGTTAAGTGGGAGCTAGCCCCCACTACACATCCTAGCAGAACACTTTATTACACACTTAATTTTTAACATACTGTTGCAGTGTGCTATTCTTTATGTAAAAGTCATATATTACATTTATGCTTCTTTTTTCACTGCACGTACAGTAAAATATACTTGCAGCCTATTTATTTCTCTCTTGCATGTTTTAGGTACATAAATCAGGTCAGAGATGTTATAACTATATTTTGATTTTACTTTTCTGGCATTATTCCCTACCCCTAAAACTCCCTACCGAACATCATATTTGAAATCATCCTGTCATTGTCAGTTGCTAAGTAGCACTGTGAAACCCTATAGCTACCAGTTTTCCCCTCAGTCTCAGTGCTAAAAAAAAAAGAAATGTAAAGAGAAAAGTTTCCCATTATGCGCAGCAAACACTACTGCTGCTAATTTAAAAAAGTTTACGCCGAAAAAAATGTTTCTCGCATTCCACTTCATGTTGTTAGGAGGAATTGTTTGGCCAATAAACCTTGCCGTAGTTTCATGTATTGCAATATGAAGATTTTAGGGTAAAGTTCACTATGAAATGCAGTTTTGTCAAAGATCACTTTAGCATTTCAGTGTTTTTTTTTTCCATACTGTAGCTGTTTATGAACTCTGCGTTATTTATCACTAGAGTAAACAAATATGTACAGAGCAAAAATTATATTCAGGTACCTTGCTCCATCAGTGGCAACTCAGAAGTGTTCTGTTCAGAAAGTTGATTGCAGAGCTCCATTGGAAGATGCTGATAATGATATTGTAGTGGTTCATGGATGCAGAACTGCAATAGCAAAAGCCAAATGGGGTTCTTTTAAGGTAAAACATTGGATTTGTGGCTCATTTCACCTAGACTACCTTCTGGTTATAGGGGAATCTGGTGTATTGTAGCATGAAATATTATGCTTAGTATCAGTGCAAATAGTAGTGCTCTCTTGGAGTGTATTAAAAATTCACTTTGCTGTGTTGTCACTTAATAGTGTTGCATTGTAAACACAGACCTGGAGCACAGGGAATTTAGTTTACTGACTTGCAGAATTTCATACAGGTGCTGCACTGTGGGAGTAGGAATTTAGCGGCTTTTTGATGACATGACCCAGGTACAGCTGGCTGTCAGAGAGCATGGTGCAGCTTGGGAACTGGGATGCATCTCAGTGAGGAGCTTCCTCATTTTGAAACGTTCAGTTTTCCCCACTGAAATGGTCTGTGATGCATTATTTGTAAGAACGGATTTTTAAACAAAATCCATGCCAAACAACATTGTGTAATATGAATTTACCAGTAGTAGAACTTCTTGTAAGGGTAAATTAATCCACTGTAACCATACCGTGTGCTTACAACTGTTAGTAGTATGTGTTAATTTACTGTTAAAGTACAAGATTTTCATGACTAAAAGTCTTGGAAGGTGAGATATGATTTAACTGCAGTTTTAAATCAAATTATTCATAATAATAAAAGCTATGCTTCTGACCTAAAACCACCTCTAGCAGATGGTACTGTTTATAAATGTAACAAAAGCAAAATCTGTCCCTGAATTTCTAATTTATGTGCAGTGTGATTTTTTTTTTTGATCAATGAAATGCTTCTTTCCTGAAATTCTGCAACAGAAAGTACTGCTGTATTTTTGGGTACATTTCATGAAATGTTATTGCATTTTTCTTTTTGTAAACAGTAATATATGTACCAGAGATGAGACATAGAATGAATCTGCATTTCAAATTAATTAAAGCTAGTTTGCAAGAGAGGGCTTTAATTAGCAGGTATTGATACCACTGTAACGTCTATGTCTGAACACTCCCTTTCTTGATCCATCTTATACTTTGTATCACTGTCAAAGGGACTGAAGTGAACTATAACAATATCCTCATGAAGGTGTGAGTTTCAAGGGCAGAGGAGTATTAATACCAAGTCTATTTTCATTGAGACAGTATTGCTTTGTTTATCAGATATCTGTTAGTGTTTATGCATTGATGTGCTGCAAAATGTAAAAATAAAATCCAAATAGTCATTGTAGAAGTAAAGCAGTATGCACACGTTAGTGTTTATGGTAAATGGGACGAAATAGCCAGGTAACGGGACATTGGAATGGCTGCAGAGGGACTCTGGTGCCATATTTTGGTTGTCTGTCCTTCAGTTTGCATTTGAAAGTTGGTATCCCACAATTACATTGGAGTGGGTGGGGTTATGTAATTATGTATGCAAATTAGATGATAATCAGTGTACAGATTTGTACCTATTTTCATGGGCCTTGTCCAGATTTTTGATGTTTCCAGGTTGAGAGGTATGCAGCTTGCTATAGCCTATAAGACCCTATACCAACCCACCAACATTCCAATACTCACTAGCATCATTACCCCTTATAACAATCTTAAGAATTTACGCTCCTCAAACTACTTATCAATACTTGCAAATCCAACAACTTGGCAAAAGACTCCTTTTTCTCTAATGCTGTTGGAAAACACTGGAATCTTCTACCCACTGAACTCGTATGTCTGTCTTCATGAACTCTTTTTAAACAGAAGCTAAAACTATTCCTCCATACTCATTGGTTATGCCCCTGTACTAACCCTGACTAACTTTCTTCCTTTATACTAATGATTACTCTTCACCTTTATAGACTTATCCTTAAAAAAACAAAGACTATGTCATGACAATTTAAATATTTGTATATATGGATATAGTTACATCTCTTGTATATTACCTATTGCTATTTGAGTTATGCTTATAATGAGTACTGTACTTTATATTACCAACAGCTGTTTAACTTTGGACTGTTGCAACTTTCTATATTGTATTTTGTATCTGTCTGGGAGCTTATCTCCCCGTATTTTGTATCTGTCTTGGCGCTTTTCTCCCCGGGCCTATACTGAAAATAGATATGTATTCAGTTAGACTAGCCCGGTCAACACATACAAAATAAAATAAATAAAATAAATAAATCTGTAAAAATACTGAAAAAAATGCAACCTGCAGTGAATGAACTACAACAGGCTGTGGTACTGCAAGCTATGGAGAAGGATCTGCCAATGCATCTTAGAAGGGAGTCAACTGGACAGACAGCAAAGCTGCAACTAAGCTAACTCAAAATAAGAAATCATTGACAGGTACCACCTAGACAGGCAGCTGATGTAGGCTGTGTGCAACATGTGTACCACACACGTGTGTGTGCATACATTGCTAGGCAACCCCAGCCCTCTCAAAACAAAAGTGCGTCTGAGCCTAGATGTCCTGGCATCTGGGATATTCCAAAGTCACATAGGAGATTCTGGAGGTGTGTCACAGACAGCTGCCAGTCATAACCTGTCAAAATTCCTGGCAGCAATGTGCAACAAGGTAAATGAATACATACACTTTCCATTTAGACACATGAAGTGGAGAACTATTATACACCAGTTCTATAACCTTGCAAACATCCCACATGTACATGATGCAATAGACTGCATCCCAGAATTAAGCCCCCATGCATCAAGAAACAAACAGATATGTCAACAGAAAGGGTTGGGCATCCCTGAACTGCCAGGTTGTGCATGCAGCAGATGGCAACATACCAAACATCACTGCAACATACCATGGAAGTGTACATGATGCTGCCATATGGAGGGAACTTGATCTGAGGGTTGTATTCCAGCAAGGTGACATACCTGAGAGACTACTACTGATTACTACTGATCTGGAGCGTTTCTCCCCGGGCCTCTGTTGAAAACAGGCTCTGTGGAACCTAGTCGGACATTCCCGGTCAACAAATGATAAATAAAAATAAAAATAAAAAAACACAGCTGGGATGTAAGTTAATGACATCCCTATCAACATCATCCATGATGACAACATATGTGTTCACTCCCCACAACAGGTGACTGTAATGATCCAGTCAAGTCATGGCTAATGACCCCATAAAGAGAACCATCAAATCCTGTAGAGGAGGCCTACAGTAGAGTTCATGCAACAACACAAAACACCACTGAGCATGTCTTTGGTATACTAATTGCTAGGTTTAGATGTCTAAACACATCGAGGGGTGGACTGTAATACCCACCTGAAAAAGCAGCACAGATGATTACTGTGTGCACTATGCTACATAATATGCAAACAACAACACATGGCGGTCATCCAGGTGTGGGTGCACTAATCCAAGAACCTCAGTTGTCTGAAGATGACATTTTGCAGCTATCACAGTAGGAGCAGCAGGGCACAGGGGGCAGAAGTAACAGGCATGATTGACAGATGGTGTGACCACACGTCCAGGCCCAGGCAAGTTGGCAGCATCTGACACACACCTTTGAGTCATGATGAACCACACAGAAGTATACACATTAAACACTGATGTTCAGATGTTGCCCCACCACAGCAGCACAGATCACATCTAATGACAATTATCCAGTAGATGTACTCACTGACCATCAGACATAATTCTCATATATAACAGTATGAACATATATAAATCTATCACAACATGGATAATCAACTCAGGCCACAAGTGACGCAGGTATGCATACAGATTGATAGTGGTGTATGTGTCTATGGCAGGTAACTAGGGACATAACTCTGGGAAACACATTCCTATCTGTCCACTATAAAAAATGACAAACAGAAAACAACTCAAGACATAATGCAGAACTGTTGCCAATATCACAAGCAACATATATCAATGCAAAGTATGAATAAAGTGTAATATACTAAATTAAGTTACCTATCATTAGGAAAAATGTCAGACTTCCATAGCATCAGAATTCACAACAGCCACAGAGACATGACATTGTCAATGGTCTGCACAGCAATCATCATTGCCACAGGGTGAGACTGACACTACAGGACATAGTGAATCAACTGTCATGGTTACTTTAACACAGTCTAGAGTACCCATACTGATGGTTCACACCATGGTCTGGTCTGCTCTTGCCACGTATGGAAAATCTTGGCTCAGGTTACTTCACAGAAGAAACTGATGGGGTGAGGGCAGCATGTGGAGACACTGTGGGAAGGAGCATGAGCATGAGATGATTATCTGGTTGTGACTGTCAAGCCCATGTCAGTTAGGAAAGCAGTAGAAATATGTGCACGTTGCAGCATAAACACTGATGCCCAATGGACAAGGGCTGGTCTGCTGAGAGGGATCCTGCTTCACCTGTGTGGCACTTAGCTAAGCAAAGTCAGGGTACACAAAACCATCCTAGTACTATGGCACTGCTTTAGTCAGGGATTCAAGGGGCCATGCCACAGATAATGTGCTGTCATTCTGTGCAACCAGTGCCACTATTACCTCACCATGTCCATGCTACTGTCCTTCATACAGCACACCCAGCTGGTGTGCAACACAATCCGTGCCACTGGCAAGTGCATGGATGTCAGATTCATGACATCGCTGGGAACATTCATTTTGCCTGTAGGAGTAGGCAGACACCCTCTGAGAAGTGCCCATGCACATCTGCTACACACCTATGACTACTTCAACAGGCAGTATCACCATGTTGTGAGGAAGTGTCAACACCACTAGCAGACTCAAAATGGGGATGTGGTCCAAGCTCCTCATCTTGGTGTCCCCTCAGGCTGGACAAGTTTTCCTCCACATCTGAGGCTACAGTCTAATCCATATAACTGTCACCATCTGGGCCAGACTGTATCACCAAATCTGCAACCTGTGTACCGGGGGCCATGCTACTATACTGACACACATCAGATCCACATTGGGATCAGTGAGTGAGCTAATGGAGGATAAAGTCAATTGATGTGTAAAAGAAGACACAGATGACACAAGTCAGAAAAATATTCTTACATCACATGCTGTATATCATTACTGACATATTCTACATGTATCTAACTATAATGTTACAGATAATAGTGAATTAGTAGGAGGTCTTTTCCATGCGTGGCCCACAGAACCTATATAATATTGAGTTGACAATTATGTGACATATGCAAACGATGACATAAGTCAGGAATGCTGGCATAACATGCACCTGACATATCCTCATTGAAAGCTGACACCAGAAGTGAGGGATGAAATGCAAAGTTTGTAGGGAAACAAAGGCAGAAACACAGTATTCTCAATCACATCCTTGCCAGCATGTACCATTCCAACAACGAAAAAACATAAGGTAGGTAATACATGTGCAAAACAGTTGTTTGTGGGTGAGATGCTGATAGTTGCTGTTCTATGTAAGGGTAGAAGGACACAGTATTATTATTGGACAACATCAGAAGTAGCAGCAATGACATGAATGAAACAGAGGTAATAGCATACCAGTGACACACGCCTGATGTGGTGAGGAAAGTACAGACAAAGCAAACACAATTGTTTATGCAAGCACCAGCATAGTCACATGATGATATATACAACACAAATACAGGGCACTGTGATACTCACATGACATATGGTGCACCTCTTGTAAGTGTGGCCCTGTGTAGAATAACAGCATAGGTTCATAGGTTCATACTAGGCTATCTGCCCTAGGACATTTATAAGCCTAGCCAGAATGTGTTTGGCTTTCGCCACCCATTTTAAATTTATTTTGCTATGCCCTTTTTCGAGGTTAGTATACTGTGCCTCTGTCTAACAGTGACACAGAAGTGATACCCGGGGTAAACCTACGATCTCCCATCCACTCATCAAGATTCCTCTTGAAGAGAGTCAATGAGGGACTCTGCCTAACCTGGACTGGGATTTTATTCCAGAGTGAAGGGAGCCTCTGGGTTATGAATCTGTCCCTCCAGCATGTCCTATTTATTTCAGTGCTGAGGTTCAAGTCTCTCGAGCCAGAGCTCGATGGGATTTGGATTTTCTGAGGTGCAGCATGTCCATTAATTCCGGTTGGACATGGCTTTATACGTCAGGCACAGATCGCCTCTGAACAGGCGGTATGCCACTGAGTAGATCTGGAGTTTCTTTAACCGGGCAGCATATGGCATCTGTTTGAGCCCTTTGATCCTCTTCGTGAGGTACTTTTGGGGTCTTTCCAGTTGCTGCAGGTGTCTGGTAAGGTACATCCCAAAAGGGCATTGTACTCAATTATGGGCCTGATGAGGGATGAGTAAAGAGGCACGATGACCTCCCCTGATCTAGATGTGAATCCCTTCATGATTAGGTGGGCTATATAAAATGTTTTTCTAACCACTTTGGCCACGTGGTTGTCAAATGAGAGATTGCTATCAACTTGGGTCCCCAGGTCCCTAATTACTTCTTCTGTACTTAATGGATTACCACCTATGTGGTAATTTGTGGGCACTTTGTTTTGCCAAAGGGAATGACTATACACTTTTGGCATTCAGCTTGAGGCCATGGCTCTGGCACCAGTTGTCTGTTTCTATGAGGCCCTTTTGGAGGATGCTTGTGTCGGCTGGAGAGTCGATTATGGCGCCCAGTTTGCAGTCATCTGCGAACTTGGTCAGCCACAGTCCTTCCGTGTTGGCCTGTACCTCCGAGAAATATGTACCGAACAAGAGAGGTCCCAGGACTGAGCCTTGCGGGACACCACTTGTAACTGGTTTGGAGTCTGACATGGCTCCAGTAATTCTAACCATGTGGGTTCTGTCCTTGAGCCAGTTTGCAATCCATCTAGTGACATAGGGGTTTATATTTAAGCTGGTGAGCTTATCTATAATGCCCGAGTGGGGTATTGTATCGAAGGCTTTTGCAAGGTCCAGGTAGGCTGTGTGGACCACCTTCCCCTCGTCAATGGCCTTGGTGACTGTTTCAAAGAAATCAACCAGGTTTAAGAGGCAGGATCTGCCCTTAACAAAGCCGAACTGGGTAGGATCCAGTGTCTGTAGGTCCCCGATATCTTTATTTATGAGGTCCATGATGATCCTTTCCATAGCTTTGCAGACCAAGCTAGTCAGGCTTATGGGACGATAGTTTCCAGGATCCGTTGAGGTACCACCTTTATGGAGAGGGACCACTGCTGCTGTACGCCACTCTTTGGGCACATATCCTGTAGTAAGGCTGAGATTGAACAGTAGTTTTATGTTTGGGTTTAGCTCTTCTTGGAGTTCATGTAGGACGCAGCCCGGGACACCGTCTGGTCCCATTGATGCTGTGTTTTTTGCTTTGGAGAGGGGCTCTTACCTGAGCATCTGAGATGTCAGGGGTAGCACTCTGCTGGGATAGATATTTGCCCTTTTGGTGGGAGGGGAGAAGTTTGCCCTGGACCTGTCAGGTAGAACGTTGGCACAGGCTGTGGGTTCAGTGTATTTGTTGCGATGTTGGGCTAATTCTCAGCAGATCTGGGAATTACCACCCAGGTTCCTAACATAACTAAAGAAAGCCTTGTGATTATCCTTAGTGTCCTGTGCAATTTTTCTCTCGAAGCTGGCCTTAGACAATTTTATGAGTGCCCGTAGTTTTTGCTAATACTGATCAGTGATGCCTTCCCTTTTGGGATTTTGCTCTATCATTTAGTAGCTTCCTCCTTCTATTGTATAGTTTGTTTATGGCTGGGGTCCACCAGACAGAACGCCTGCCTTTGGAGGATTGGGTCTTGGTTTTATTTGGGATCGCATGATCCATGCATTCCTGAAGGTGTTCATAGAATGCGTTTATAAAGGATTCTGCGGTCTGGGCCGTATTTTCCACAGGCCCGGGGGCTTTGAAGGATTCCACCTCGGTTTTGAGGAGTGTGGAATTTGCTTTAGAGAAGTTTTTCACTGCGGTTTTCTGGGCAGGGGGTGGGGTCGGGATGTGAATATCCAGTGAGATTAGTTTATGGTCTGATCTTACCAGTGAGGGATACACTTCTGGTCTGGAGCATAGAGTCCCCATGTTGGTGATGATCAGGTCCAGTATGTTTTCCCCTCTTGTGAGATTGGTAACAAGTTGTTCCATAGCATTTGAGTTTATAAATTCTAGGAATCTTTGGGCTAGGGTGTTGGAGCTAGAGTTATGCTCCCAGTCTATGTTTGGGTAGTTGAAGTCACCCAATATAATGGTGTTTGGAGAGACCTTCATATTTTCCAGTGTTCTCAGGAAGGCCGGGTGGGGTTTCTGGGTTTGGGAGGGTGGTCTGTAGCAGGCTATAAACTGGAAGGCAGTTTTACCCACTGTTAGTTGCACATGGATAGTCTCTGATGCTTCGTGCTTTGCCACCAACCTGGAGGTGTGGGTATCTTTGATGAATATCGATACTCCCCCTCCTTTTGTGGTTCGATCCAAGTTTTGGGGCCGAAAAGCATGGTATGAGGTATAACCTGGTAGTGCTGGGGTGCTCTCGGGAGCCCTGAACCAGGTTTCTGTTACTGCACAGATATCGATGTTCTCCATGCTAAGGAGAGTTTCGAGTGCATGCATCTTGAGGTTTAGACTTCTGGCATTGAGTAGCATTACTCTTAGTTTCTTATCCCTTGTGATACCTATGGAGGTGGGTTTGTCTTTTGAGCCATGCCTAAAAAGGCACTATGGGGTAGCAAGAGCCTTTGCCAATATCCAAAGCCCAGGGGTGACAGGTGCAAGCCGCCCTAGCAAGCATCGTGGCTTGTCGAGCATATCATCCCAAGCTGACAGGCATTGGATCCCCTTTGAATGACACCAGTACTTAAGCCAATTGTTGAAATTGATCATCTTGTCTTCATATTGTGGCATCATTCTTGGTGAGGGTAAGATGCTACTCAAGGTCAGGGTCATACCAGCCTGGGCTACATGCTCAGAGAGCTCCTTTATGTCTCTTTTCATGTAGTCCAGGGAGGTACGCCTCAGGTCATTCACACCAGCATGGACAATGACTGAGTCATATTTGTACTTGCCTTGGAGTGACCTGAGTGCTTGTGTTATGTGGCGGATCCTAGCGCCTGACAGGCTGCTCACCGTGACCCTCTCCTTGTTCTGCCTGGTGAGCGGGACGTCAGTGTGCCTGACAATAGAGTCACCTATTACAAGTGTATCAGGTGTGTTGTTTAGTCTTAAGGGCTGTGACTGTTCAGCACACTGGCTTTGTGAGATATGTGTTGCATGTGTTTTGTTTTGGGGTAGCGGTTGCTTGGGTGTCTGCTTTGGAGGTCTCTGCTGCTTAGGCAGATCTTTATTTAGAGCCTCCGAGTATGTTTTTGTGTGATTATGTGTTTGGTTTGCTGTCATGGTAGGTCTATGTGAGACTGGAATTGTAGTGAGTGTGGTTTCCTTCTCCTCCTGACTGGTTATGCCAGTACTGAGTTTAGAGAGCTTAGCCTCCAGTTTGGCTATATGGTTGCGTCTCTCACATGGGTTGGAATTTGTTGGGAGGAGGAGAAGGTTGTCTGTGTACATGAGGCAGTTGTAACATTGCCTCAAGATTCCCAGATTCACCAGCTAGACCGGAGAGGAGATTGACAACTGACCTTTGGACATGCTAGAATAATATTGGGAATTCCTTAATAATTGAAAACAAGGGCCAGTGGGGAGTGAGGGTGTAGTGCTTTTAATTTTTAGTGCTGACTTATATAATTGCTTTAGTGAGGAAGTGCCAGGTAACTTAAGTGCAATGTGTTACAGGTAACTTAAATGCAAAAACGACAAACAGTAACTTTCTTTCAAGTGAAACAAGGAAATAAGTACAGTAAGCAATGCAGATATCACTAGTGATCCACAGAAGCGCTGAGAAGCCGCGTATTAGGTGGAATTAGCGTTCCAGGGAAATAACAAGCAAAGAAACAACAAGCATATAAACAAAGCTAGATTCAGCAGGCCTGGATCTAGTCTATGCTACAGCAAACAAGATGTACCAATTTCAGTAAGATACAGTTCAAATATTCAGGCACTATAAACCTTTAACCAGAAATTCCCAGCTCAGAAGGGCAGAGTCCAGCCTCCTCTCCCACAAGAGTGCAGACCACGAACCTTCCCAATGTAAAACGACTGGCCTGAAGCCCAAATGCCCAAACCAGAACCAATACACTCCAAGAATAACAGACACTGGGCTCTCAATTAGCAGTTCCCAACTTAGAAGGGTGAAAGCTACCTGTCCTGCCACCACAGTGCATGCCACAAACCTTCCTAATGTAAAACAACTGGTCTGAAGCCCAAGTGCTTAATCCAAAAGACTTAGAATGATAGCTACACTTTAATCAAGTTACTACCAAGCAGTAATAAATACAATTGAATACTTTAGAGAATGCCTGTATTAGTGCTCAAGTTACACAAACAAAGCTAGATCCAGCAGGCCCGAATCCAGTCTATGCCACAGCAAACAAGGCGCACCAACTTCAGTAAGAAGCAGTTCAGATATGCATGCACTATAAGCCTTTAACCAGAAATTCCCAGCTCAGAAGGGCAGAGTCCAGCCTCTCCTCCCACAAGAGTGCAGACCATGAACCCTCTTAATGTAAAATAACTGGCTTGAAAGCCCAAGTGCTTAAACCAGAATTAATACACTTTTAGAATAACAGACACTGAGCCCTCAATCAGCAGTTCCCAACCTAGAAGGATGTAAGCTACCTGTTCTGCCACTACAGTGCAGACCACAAACCCTCTCAGTGCAAAACAACTGGTCCAAGCCCAAGTGTTTAAACCAAAAGGCTTAGAATGAGTCACACCAAGCAGTAATAAATACAATTGAGTACTTTTAAGATGATGCAAAAGTAAAAAAAGTAGGTAGAAACACAAGTACAGTAAAAGCAGATGAAATTTTTTTTTTTCTGAACAAGTGCTGAGATCAAAGAAACAGATTTGAGTGCTGAAACTAGAAAACTGGCTAGTTATAAGAAAAAAAAAACTAAGCTAAAAGGCTTCCCTCCAACACAGAAGGGCTTGGGGACTCAGAAGCCTACAAATAGTCTATACCACTTAACAGGAAAGGCAGGAAACAAGCTTAATTTTTTTTTCTGTTTCCCAGATGCTCTCTTTGTACACAGTAGGAGTGCCTGAAATCAGAATATGATCTCACTGCACTCAGTTGAGTGAGCAAATGAGATGGGCCCAGAAGGAGTATCCAAACACAAATTTACAAGAGGGGCGGGCAGTTGCAAGGCCACTAAGATTAACACCAAAACAAAAACAGGGAGGGTGGGTGCGACTAACTGAAGAGCAGAGTCAAAACTTCCAGTTCAGTTAATATTCCTTCCACACAGTTAAAATCAATTTAAATACTGTATTTTTTTGAAAAAAAAAGTGCAGATAAAGGTACTTAAATTATCTTATACGTCCAGTTGAATACAACAAGTTCTTAGCCGGCCAAAGCTGAGGTTTTTAAGCAGAAAATATTTCACACTGTACCACTTAAATAGGCAAGGACAGGAAATCAAAGAATGTGGCTGCCCCCACACCTGCAATTACTAACAAATAATAAAATTCAAGCATCACTAACTGAAGAGCAGAGTCAAAACTTCCAGTTCAGTTAATATTCCTTCCACACAGTTAAAATCAATTTAAATACTGTATTTTTTGAAAAAAAAAGTGCAGATAAAGGTACTTAAATTCTCTTATACGTCCAGTTGAATACAACAAGTTCTTAGCCGGCCAAAGCTGAGGTTTTTAAGCAGAAAATATTTCACACTGTACCACTTAAATAGGCAAGGACAGGAAATCAAAGAATGTGGCTGCCCCACACCTGCAATTACTAACAAATAATAAAATTCAAGCAGCACTAACTGAAGAGCAGAGTCAAAACTTCCAGTTCAGTTAATATTCCTTCCACACAGTTAAAATTAATTTAAATACTGTAATGTTAAGTTGTCAATCTCGCCTTCATTCTTGCTTGATGGGTTCGGAGCCGATCCCTCGGCTCCGACTCAGCACTTGCTAAGCTCGAGAGTCACTTTTACCAGCTCGAGGCAGCCCCATATCCCAAGATGCAAGGTGGTAAGTACCCAGATCTCGTTTGCCGCTTCGCTTATGAGGTCCTCCTTTTACCAGCTCCTGGTAAGTAATTCACTTTTTGGATATTTAAGCCCCTTTTTGTTAAAAAACCCTTAATATTTAGTTATTAGTTAATTATTTACATTTTGTGGCAGAAATTCCCTGTCTCTTCTAATTTTTTTTTAGTCAAACTTTACCCATCCCATCCCCTCCCTGTTAGGGTGTGTGTGTTTGTTTATAGAAATACCTTTTGGTATTTTATTTAAGTTAATTTTTTGACTGGTGTGTGTGTGTGTTTTTGTAAAGCACCATGTCAAAGGAGAGGGTCTCAGGTTTTAAGAAGTGTGACTCGTGCTGTCAGAAGATGTCTCTGACAGACGGTCACACTTCTTGCCTGTATTGCCTGGGGCCTCTTCACCTGCAGGACTCCTGTGCTATTTGTCATTCTTTCAGCCAGAGAGTCCTGCAGGAAAGATGCAACAAGCTGATCCTTAGGGGTCTTCTTAAGCCGGAGGGCTCTCCGGCTAAGTCGGCCCCATCTAAATCAGCTAAATCTTCCAAGGCCCAGGCTTCTGTATCTAAGCCTGCGGCCTCGGCTCCGACTCGTTCCGAGTCGAGATCGCTGGAGCCGATTCTGGCTTGACAAAGCCTTCGGCACCGATGGCTATTGGTGCCGAATCTGTATCGACCACTTCGATGTCGGCTCCGATCGGTTCCGACACCCATGTGGCACAGGCATCGGTGTCGGCTCCGGTCGGGTCCCGCACCGTTACTGGTGGCTGTATCGCCCGCTGGAGCCGATGCATCGAGGCTTCCTGTCGGCTCCGATAAGTCTTCGGCTCCGACAGGATCTATAGTATCGGTTCCGATGGCTCATTCCAGGAAGAGGTCGAGGTCTCCTTCCTTGGAGCCGATACTTTCGGCTCGCTTCACCTCTCCTTCGAACGGAGCCATCGGAGCCGATCTTCAAGGTCATCCAGGCTGTCAGATCATGACCTAGAGAGTGGTCAGTAGATTACTTAAGTCACAGGTACTGGCCCAAATGTTACATAGTCCGTCTCAACAGACGACTGTTGGTCCACACCCGTTACAGTTCCTCCTTCAACTCTACCCCAGAGCTTGGAGTTGGAGTCTTCGGGAATGGTTACTGCTACGGCTGGAGGACGGATACCCCTTCTGTTCCTTCAGCCTCTACTCTTATCTCCTCTTGAGACCTTCCTTAGAGGGATTCGTGGTCGGGCTTCCATGGTCTCCTCCGAGGGGTGAGTGGCATCGGACCCTTGTCGAACCCGCTCTTCCCTTGGAGCCTCGGCCTTGGTGAGCTCGGCTCCGACATCTGCCTCGGAGACTTCCCTTCGGTGGTCCCTGGAGTTCCTAGCTCTTGGAGCGGGTTCTCTCGGACCTGCCTGGGAGGGGAGCATTCGAGGTGATGAAGAGTGTACTGGCCACTGGTATCAGTCAGCAGTCTGTTCCCGTAGCTCCTCCCTCTATAGTACCTGTTGACATCTCTGCCACTTCTCTTGCTACAGGACCCAGAGATCCTCCGCCTCAGGTTTCCCCATTGGGAATTTCCCCTCTTCCGAGGATTCTCGGATGTTTGGAGATCCTCCTAGGAAGAGGACTTGTAAGAGGAAGCATGTAGACTCCCGAGTCTGTCACTGGATACTGACTTTGATGAGTCAGAGGGATCACCTAGATCCACCTCTGAGGATGTCTCCTTCTCAGACATCCTAGAACTCCTTAAACAGAGGGGAAACTGGCCCACCAACAATCCCTCTGAGGATGAGTCGGTATACCTAGAGGCGTTTGGATCTCGGCCCTCCACCTCCTGGGTGTCACCGCCCTTCGACACCCTTATACAGGTTATTGCACGATAGAGGTGGGCAGCTCCTCACTCTGTAGAGCCAGACCCTAGGAGGCCTTCAAAATTTATCACTGCCCGTGACAAGCAATTCCTCACTAAGGGTGTCCCCGCTGATGCCATGGTGGTGGCTGCGCCACCAAAAGGAACTTGCAGATCCTTCCGTGCCGTCCATCCTCCTAATAAGGACTCTAGGACCATGGATAGGTACGGTAAGCGGATGTTTTCCTCAGCGACCTTTGCTATGCTCGCTGAATTATTTTGTCACTTCACCAGACTCCAGAGGATATCCTTAAGGAGCTGGGTGAAGTAGTTCAGGATCCTACAGCTGCAGGGGCTCAAGAAAAATTGCTTCGCAGCTAGGAACCCTCAATTCCATTGCAAACTCCTCCATGCGGCTAATATCTTATGCCATGGATGGAGCGAGTAGAGCCGCAGGTACAGGTGTGGCTCTTAGACGCCAAGCCTGGATGTGGCTATGTGATTTTTGGATCCCTTTAAGGCGTCCTTCACAAATTCTCCCTTTGATGGGTCAGCTTTGTTTGGCCCTCAGGTGAAGGAAACCTTGACCAGGTGCGAACAGGACGGCAAGACTCTTTCTGCTGTTGGAGTCCATTTTCCACCCCTTCTAGACCTTATCCCAAAGGACAGAAAGGTGGGAAAATGTGGTTCCAGAATCCCAAGGAGTCACGCCGATTCACGTGGTCAGTTTACCCCTAGAGGCAGAGGGGTAACAACAACAGACGCGCTCTAGAGGCAGAGGGGTCCGAAAACCAGGGAAACAGAGAGCCTCTCTCTGACAAGCCCTTTCAGCATCCCTGAGATGTTGCCCGGCTGTCCCTCCTTGGAGGCAGTCGGGAAGATTATCACTGTACCCAGAAGCCTGGCATTCCCTCACTCAAGACAGATGGGTACAGTCGATCATATCCAAGGGTTACATAATTCCTTTCGAGGAAAGTCCCTTCCCTCAAATTCCCTTCCAGATGTACCACCGGTCTAAGGGAAATTGCAGAGTTAGAAGTCTCAAAACTACTGCAAAAAGAGCCATTCAGCCAGTTACAATAGACCATTCAGAGCCGGAATCTACTCAAGGTTCTTTTGGTCCACAAAAGACGGGAGACTGGAGACCAATATTGGATCTCAGCAGACTCAACAAGTCTGTCAGGAAGACAAGATTCGAATGGTCACTCTTCAGTCAATTCTGCCCTTCTTACAGAAGGACAACTGGATGTGCTCAATAGATCTTCAGGATGCGTACTATCACATCAAAATTCACAGACGCCCAGGAGATTTCTCCGCCGGCTGGGGTCCAGTCATTTCCAGTTCAGAGCCCTGCCCTTTGGTCTCACTACAGCCCCCAGAGTGTTCACCAAATGCATGGCAGTGGTCACGGCTCACCTGAGACGCCAAGGATTCCAGGTGTTTCCGTATCTCGACGACTGGCTCCTGTCAGCCACCACCAGGCATCAGCTTATACAAGCCAGGGATTACACAATAAACCTTTGTTCTCATTTGGGCATCTCAATCAACTTCGAAAAGTCATCCTTATCGCCCTGCCAGTCTATTACCTTCATAGGCGCAAACTTAAACACTGTTCGGATGTCAGCTACCCTTACAGATCAAAGAGTTTCAGACATTCAGAGTCATGTCAGGATCATTCTGGCCAACAAGAAAGTACAGGCCAGAATGGTTCTAAAGGTATTAGGTCTCATGGCTGCGGCCATTACTCTTCTTCCCCTGGCTTGATTCTACATGCGCCTGGATGCTGTTCACACAATGGTCATACCAGCAACTTCCAATGCGTCACCAGATTCTGGTGACACAGACATGCAAAGAGCATCTTGCTTGGTGGATCACATCTCCTCAGGTTCACCAAGGCAGGTACTTTGTACCCCCATCCCCGATAGCCACTGTCACCACGGATGCCTCCCTGATCGGGTGGGGGGGTCATTATCAGGGCAGGATGGTTCATGGGACGTGGCAATCGTTGGAGTACCATCTGCACATAAATGTCCTGGAGATGAGAGCAGTGCTTTTAACGTTGCAAGCCCTCAACGACTTTCTTCCCGTAGGGACAATTGCAGTCCACACAGACAACATGTCTGTAGTTTGGTATATCAACAAACAGGGCGGAACCAAGTCCTACCCCTTGTGTCAAGAAGCGCTCAGACTATGGCAATGGGCGATCTCCTCTCATCGGTTTCTGGTAGCAACGCATATCCCTGGGAAAACCAACATTGTAGCGGACAGATTGAGCAGAGCTATTCTCATGCCTCACGAGTGGTCTCTCAAGCAATCTATAGCGGAAGAGATTTTTCTGGAATGGGGTCGTCCATGTTGCGATCTTTTGCTACTCCCCAAAACAGCAAATGTCCAGACTTCTTCAGCCTCTTCCTCTATCAGGCCATCCCCAGAGACGCTCTGACCCAGGATTGGCCCCAGGGACTTCTTTATGCCTTCCTCCATTTCCTCTGATCCCTCAGGTTATCCAGAAAGCTACCGCTTTGAGAGCCAAATTGATTCTCATTGCCCTTACTGGCCTCGACAGGTTTGGTTCCCGTTCCTCCATCATCACCTTTTGGTGCAGCCGTGGCATCTGGACCCAGTGCCAGATCTTCTGATACACCAATCGGGTCAGCTGCACCGGTCAATCCCTTCTCTCAACCTCACAGCATGGTTGCTCCACTTCCTTCTTTAGCCAGGCTTCCTTTGATCTCTAACCCAGTTAGAGACATCATAGTAGTTTCGCTAAAATCCTCTACCAGGAGGATTTATACAAACAAATGGAACGTTTCTCTTATTGGGCTAAGGCCAAGAATATCGATCCTTTTACTGCCCCTGTTCAGGCAGTCCTGGACTTCTTAGCAGAGATTTTTCATGCAGGCTCCTCTTCTTCCACAGTCAGAGTTCAATTGGCTGCTATTTCCAATTTTCATGTCGGGATAGCAGATCATAATATTATGTCCCATAGGCTCTGCAGGGCCTTCTTGAAAGGAATTTTCCTACTAAAACCTCCAATCAGGAATCCTCCTCCTCAGTGGGATCTAAATTTAGTGCTGACATCCTTGATTCTTCCCCTTCGAGCCAGCTGCTTCTTGTTCCCTGAAATATCTTTCTTGGAAAACTTTATTCCTAGTGGCTATTACATCGGCCAGGAGGGTGTCTGAACTTCATGCTCTTCGGTTCGACCCCTATTTGGTTTTTCACAAAGACAGAGTATCTTTGAGAACTAACCCAACCTTTTGCCCAAGGTCGCTTCAAAGAACAATTTGAATCAATCCATTGATCTCCCTGTATTTTTCCTAACTATTCAGATAGAGCTGAACAAAAGCTACATTATCTTGATGTCCACCGTCAACTTAGATATTATTTGGACAGAACAAAAAATTTAGAAAATCTGATCAACTTTTTGTTTCCTATGCGGATAATAAAAAGGCCTTCCTGTTTCTAAAGTGACTTTGTCTAGATGGCTTTCTTGTCATCCCTGAAATTTATCTGCTCAGGGAAAACAGCTGTGCTCAAAACCTAAGGCACATTCAACTAGGAGCTTAGCTACTTCTACAGCTTTTCAAGCTAGACTTCCTTTAGACACTATTTGTGCAGCGCCACTTGGGCCACTCCTCACACTTTTGTTTCCCATTACAAATTGGACTTGGCCTCCAGGGACAGAGCCAGTTTTGGCTCTACAGTCCTCAAGAGTTTGTTCCATTGAGCCACCCAGGATAGAGGTGCTAGGGACGGTCCCATCAAGCAAGAATGAAGAGTAGATTGACAACTTAACATTAAGAAGTTATGTACCTACCATAAAGTTCCATGTTAGTTGTCTTCTTGCCTTCTTTCTGACCTCCCTCCTTCCCCCTGGCCTGGACAGACCTTGTTATAAGAAACTGTTATGCTGAAGACCATTCAGACCTGGTCCTTCTTCCATCTGTGAGTTTTCTTTCTTCCTTTGGGAAGTATTTTATGCTTGGTGTTGTTGCCCTTTGTCATCAAACGAGATCTGGGTACTTACCGCCTTGCATCATGGGATATGGGGCTGCCTCGAGCTGGTAAAAGTGACTCTCGAGCTTAGCAGTGCGAAGTCGAGCCGAGGGATCGGCTCCGAACCCATCAAGCAAGAAAGAAGGCGAGAGAAGACAACTAACATGGAACGTTATGGTAGGTACATAACTTCTTATTTTTTTGCATTACTTTCACACAAAACAGGTCTGCTACACATTTCTGCAGCTATGAACATGTTGAAGAATCATGCCTGGTCTGTCTGTATGTGCACCTGCATGGCTCATGCCCCCAGAAGCTATACCTGTATTTCACAATGGGTGGGACATATCAATATGACAGTATACAGCATTGGCATGACAAGAGATTGAAGCAATAACAGGTAATGTTCACAGTAACAGTATGTAGACACACTTACCTGTCATGTCCTGCTATTGTGTAGAATTGGATGAACCTGTGCAAATGAATGCAGACAACATTACACATGTTGGTTGCACTGTTATGTACTCACTGAAGTTGTATGGCTACATGCCATTACACTTATATTGGTCATCTCCCCGGGTGGACCCATTTGTATAATGCAATTCTGCTGCTGCAACACAGAAAATGACAATACATGACTATGCATGCAACAGCAGTATGTACTGAGTTACTTTATATGCAACAATGTTATGCAAAGTAGCACATATATGTGCAGCCTGGAATACCTGCATCTTTCTCACCCCTGGGTATGCAATGCTCTCCACTCACATATGCTGTGATGCAAGAAACTGTGTGATCTCATCAGGGGTATCGATGGAGGACAACAACTGGTGGCTCCCTCAGTCTTTCATACTGGCATACACTCTTGGCTGCACAAAGGGTCGTGTCAGAGCACTATCAGCGACAGGCCTCATGGGATCTTTTGTGACATCCCACAGCATTAAACATGTTTGTGATGTCAGACCAGACTTCATTCCTCCATACTATATTTCATGACCATCCAAGGAGTCTCCATCCATGTTGGCATAGAGCATCTGCTATAATTTCATTTTCCTATGTGAAACAATTGTTGTCCCTAGGTCTGTTTGCCATCTAAAGGACATGATTAGACAGATATGGGGGTTCACATATGGAGATGACTATGTGGACAGCTTATGCCAATTTAACCTCTCTGCAGTCCTGTGCAATAAATACCAAAATCTAGAAAATAGTCCCTGTGACATATAGTACTGTGGGATATAATATCATATGTGATATGAAAACAATGCATGAATACATAACCCTTGGAACAACAACATAAGTTGTGATATCGGTAGAGGCTGTCTGAGGGATTGAATCCCTTACAGTGGATATCACAGTAGTGGAGGTCCAAACACAACAGCATTGTGCCACGAGTCACACAATCTACATGCAGTTCACATTAACATACTATACATAACATATGTGTAAAACAGAAATGTGTGAGGGCTGTTAGCTGTAATGTAGTTTGAGCCTAAACAGAAAACCTGTTTTAAAAAATTAGTCATATTAACAAGAAATGTTATACATGATGACCTTATATCAACACATTCAGTACTGATTAATGAATACCATTCATATTAGCAGACAGTATCTGTAAATTATCAAGTGAACAACTTATGGACAGCATCGGAAAGCCTGTGTATTTGTAAGGAGACTGCAGACAGTACATGGTAAGCAGACATAAACACAGACATAAACACAGATCTTTTTCTATGTGGTCAATAGCGCTACTACTTGTTTCAAGAAGTGTCAATGAATAAATATCCACAACAGCAATGCCAATACATACTACAGAGCAACATATGGATAATGTCAGAATCCTTAGGTTTCTGTACCTATACCACAGAGTTGATGGATTCACCAGCAATATATATGGAAAATCTGTGAGTATATCCTTATGTACTGTTTACTTGTGTTGTTTAAATTTGTCTGTACAACTGCATATGGCAAGTTATTGCTTGTTAGTGAAGCAGATGTACCCACCTGAATTAATATAGGTCAATCCTACACCCCTTCAGTAGGTCACATACATTTTTTAAATTGCACACAGTTTTCCATAAATGCATCAGTCTAAGGATATACCAGTGGCGGCTGGTGACTTCAAATCAAAGGGGGGCTGCAGGGGATAGCTGAATGGGTGGGGTCAATGGGAAGGGGTGCGGCCAACCAGAAAGGGGAGGAGCTATGCTCAAAACCACAAAAACTAACTTTAATTAAATATGCTGCCCTGGGTGCCAAACCCTCATTATGAGAGTCCAATCAAGACAAATGAAGTGTAAAAGAATAAAAATATTTAAATGCATTGGCTGCATGACAACTTACTTAATATCTAGATGGAAACAAAAAGGTTGTGAGGCATGGAAAAATAAATTACTTTTTAAATACATTACGGGAATGCCAATCAAAATCAAGTATAAGAAAAACAAGCAGCACTAAACTCAAACTACTTCTCCTTGCACTGCAGTTCTAATTATAATTTATATTCAGCTTTATTAAAGCACCAAGTAACATGCTGAAAGTAGCAATCTCTGTGATGCCCCCACTTGTAAAAATGTTTCTTATCCAAAACAGACCTGCTGCCTGACAGCTATCTACTTGTTTCATGGGGAAAACACGATAAAAAAAAAAATGAAAAGCAAACAAGAAACAAGCTCAAGATACATTGCTTAAATTATTACTGTACAGGTTATGGCCCACACATGAATGGCATTCTGTTTAGTTTAGTGGTAAAGCCCTCAGAGATCACTAGAAGTCTCCAACAAGTGTAATGAGCTTCTTAAAATAATGTAATCCTATCCTTTACTACAAATACTGTCATATGCATTTCAATATCCAATGCTTATACATTATCTAGTTAAGTATTCTCTGCATGGCAACAACAGAAAGGCTTCAATGTTGGCAATTCTTTAACAGTATGCTTATTAAAGCTTACTTGCATGTTATGATCTCAGACAAGCTTACTTGATGGTCATTAAAGCATTGCTACTTAAAACACAGAGCAACAGGCACTTTGAGTAATAAGCATAAATCAACAGTACAAAAATATGACAGAAACCAGACCTTTCTGAAAAATCAAGGACAGATGAAAAGCCACTGTAGTACTTGTGTCTACCTTGTATGGGGGGATACCCTGCACATTTACACTGCATAACTGCTCCTTGCTTTGCTTGGACACATCTAGAGTCACTACATGGGGAAGTGGGGTGCAACAAGTATGTCACAATTTGAAATGTCTCTGGCTGACGGTGATGGCCCTAACACATTTGTCATACCTCTCACCCTCAGAGCAAGAAATCTGGGCAAAGCCATACAGAGAAGTGGGACAAAGGCCCAAAAATAAGGACAATTTTTAAATATTGCTCTTATAAACTTAGAAAGAGAATAGTAGGTCTTGCATTAGTATGAATTTTCTGAAGGATATGAAATCTGAAACTGAAATGCCTGTCATTATTTTCTAACTTCAGTCTTTAATGATTTACCACTAATTTGCCAAAAAAACACAATTTTATGAAAAATGGACCAAAAATGTGATGCAACAATATAAAATAGCCACACAATACAGCTGGGAACCTGTCAAAGAAGGGACACTTTTTTAATATTAGTACTGCTAACTTGAGCAGCTGACAAAATAAAAAGAGTCTACTTGCATTTCTGAAATAAAAGTAATCTATAACTCTTATTATTACAGTTATTTCTTAATTGTAAACCCTCCATGTTTTCTTCCAAAATTGCTATTTTGCAGAGGGATTATTAGGGGAAGAGCAACATTTTGAGCCAAATTCAGGGACAGTTGAGAGGTTTGGCTATGCCTAATTCTATAAAGCAATTTGCATGTACCTCTCAACCTGTTAATGCAATAAATCTGGACAAGGCCAAATATATTGGGGGAACATATAAATAGTACTAAAAATGGGACAGTTGATAGAACAGGTCTTACTTTAGCATGCATTTTTCTGAAGGTTATGAAGTCTGAAACTAGTGTGTCATTATTTAGTGACTTAATTCCTAAATGATTTGCCAGAAAACCACAAATTTTATAAGGAACAAACCAAAAATAAGAAGCAAAACCTATTCATTTTTGAAAATCTGGACAGTTGGGAGGTATAGTTCAGCTGGGGCTGTCTAAGTTTGCCGCCCTTCCCCCTCACAAAACCATGGTCGAATGGAGCCTCCCCTGCAGCCATTCCAATGATTCATTACTTTGCTATTTCACTCCATTTACCATAAACACTAATGTGCATACTGATTTACTTCTATGATGATTTGAACTTCATTTGAAAATTTTATTTTGCATTTTACAGCACAAACACTAAGACATCTGCTAAACAAACTTGGCATTAAAACTTCTCTGCCCTTGAAACTCACATTCATTGAAACAACATTAAAACCCACATTCAAAGAAAATACATTTTACCCGTGGCAGATAAAAATTAATTCTGGGCTGTTTTCAAATCATAGGCCCCTTGCATATGAAACATACATGTGCTCTTTGATACACCTTCATATCGCTTTGAACATTTTTCCAGTAAACAATGAAACAAAACTGCCCAATTCAGAACATTTCCATCATAATAGTCTACTCAAACTTCTACAGTCCACCATTATCAGTAAATATGCACAATCTCTGAAGTAGTAAAAAAGTCATCTAAATAATTCCACGTTAAATAAATCTGTAATGAAGAGGTTGCTGCTAGCAATTACCTTTATATTTCATGGTTTCATCGAAAAATAAAGTGTCTGATGCCCCTGAGGAATAAATTGCCTAAATTACATTAAAAATAAGCTAGTAATATTGCAATAGGAAATGGATGGCAAACTGATAACAGGCTCATAGTTAGTATCTTAACTTTCAGTACGGCAGCATTCACCCCTTATGGGAGTAGAACCAACAACCTTCTGCATCAAAAGCAAGTACACACCCTGTTGTGCTATTAGCAACGTGAGCTGACTTAGCATAATCAGCACTAAACTTCTCTTCCCCTGCAGCTCTCAGCTCCTTGTAAAATCTACTCAATACTCAACTGCATCAACTTCGCAGCACAAGAAGTCTGGAAAAAGCCAAATTTATTGGGATGGGTCAAAAAGGGCAAAAAACAGGGACACATTAAACATTGCTTGTATAATCTTGGAAAGCTGCTAGAATAAAATGCTGTGTTACCACCATACATTTTACTGCCAAGGTCCCTGTGCAAAAAAGAGTCAGAACAACATACCACTATGCCAAATCACCTGCTTTGTGAAAGAAAAATGCTGTATTACCACCATACATTTTACAGCCAAGGTCCCTGTGCAAAACAGTCAAGAGCAACATACCACTACGCCAAAATCAGCTGCTTTGTGAAAAAGAGGAAGACTGAAACTTAAATGGCTATCATTTAATGAATTCAGTTCTCACCATAGCTGTCAACCTCTTAGCACAAAACACCTGGACAAACCCAGTAATGAGGGAATACAGCCCTCAAACATATTCAGTGAATTCAGTTCTTGCCATAGCTGTCAACCTTAGCACAAAAAACCTGGACAAAGCCACTAACAGGGTATTACAGTGCCAAAAATAAGGACAAATTTGAAATAGTCATCTTATAAACTTAAAAAATTGCTATAATAAAAGGTTGTGTTAGTATATATTTATTGCTAGAATAAAAGTTGTTTTACTATGTATTTTCTGAAGACTATGAAGTCTGAAATTCAAATGCCTGTCAATTTTACTTCTGATGGAACAAAAACAATTTTCAGCAGAGGCCCAGGGAGAAATACTGTAGACACATGTCTTTGTAAAATGGCAGGACACCAGAGCAAATCCACACAAACACAGAGATAAGATGCAGACTCCACACAGAAGGCACCCCATCCAAGAATCAAACCACAAATCCTATAGCTGTGAGGCAACAATACTGCCACTGCACCATCAAATATGTAAGGAATTAAACATTCAGAAACCTGAAGTCTGAAATTCAAATGCCTGTCAATTTTATTTAACATTTGTTAATCAGGACAGTCTGACTTGGAACAAAAAACAATTTTCAGCAGAGGCCCAGGAAGAAATAATGCAGACATGTCTTTGTAACATGGGAGGACACAAAAGCAAACCCACACAAACACAGGGAGAAGATACAGACCCCACAAAGAAGGAACCCCAGCCAAGAATCAAACCTGAGAACCTGCAGCTGTAAGGCAACAATGCTACTACTTCACCATCAAATATCAAGCATTGTGACATTTACAAACCACAGATATTATGAGGAACAGAGCAGATCAAATATGAGGCAAAAATCTGCAATTTTTTTACAAATGGTGATGGGTAGGGAACTCAAGTCTTACACCTGCATACAGGGTACAGGGTTCAAGCTTGAGGTATTCCCTACCACACCACCATGAGTCTAACCACCAGTATATTGCACCTGGGGCATTTTCACACACACACACACACACACACACACACACACACCACCTTCCAACAAAGCCAGAAACAAACCCTCAACTGTACTGAAAGCATGTTGTGCACTTTTGTTATGTACTGGGTTTTGCAGCCCCACAATTACAACAAAAGCAAATTTCCAAAACCCATCAGTAATTGGCATAACATTGGTGAAGTGTATCACAGTTCAGCCAACAATGATTGTGACTGACAGGTTAACAACTTGGGAGAATCAGCTATCAACTAAATTGACTGTTACCATGTATAACATATAAGTTAACTGCCAAGAAGTTGTATGTATGTACTTATGTGTGATATATATTTTCCTCACTGAAGTTGATTGATTTAAAACAAAGGAAAATACGTTGAATAAAGAACAAGAGTTCACAAAACACAAATACACACACAAATTGAAGAGGCTAAACAATGGGTTACTACACACAGGAACTCTAGATATGTTCCACTATTGAGTGAAACTATACAATATAGTAATACACCTATAAACAACATGGATGACTTGAATATCCAGGAACTAAGAGACGAGAAGTTAAATATGAACACCCCATACTTAACTTTAACATACCACAACAACATAGATTGGTTGAGAAAAAGTATTAATAGTGTATGGGAAATGTTCAAATCTATGTCCACTAGGGTGGATGTCTTTAAGAATAAGCTTACTTATAGTTACAGGAGAAATAATAACTTAAAAAACATATTAGAGAAGAGAAAGGAAGGACCAGATGACGACAGGTTCACTATGATTGGTAATAAGAGAGGGACCTTTAGATGTAATAGATGCCCTCAATGTCCCTTTATAGCTGGAGAAAAGTCTATTTACTTTCCCAGTCTACGTATTAGACTAAAAGCTAGAAGATACAGTAGCTGCTACACCAAAGGCATGGTTTATATGGCATACTGCACATTCTGTTGGTGCTTCTACGTAGGAAAAACTGAAAGACACCTACGTAGAAGAATATATGAACATATGAGAGATATCAATCGCAAAAATGTAAATAATGCACTTTACAGGCATACTATCACATGCAGTAATGCTAATTTCAAATTTTGGGCCTTGGAAATAATAGAGTGTCCCGATAGGGGTGGAGACTGGGCTACTAAATTATTATACAGGGAAATGATATGGCAACTTAGATTAGATGCCTGTAATGGTAAAGGGATGAATGACTGCATTTCTATTACCCCAGCATTAAAATTATTGGTGTCTGACCCTAAGAAACATACTTAATATACAAATATTAATATATGTTTTCAATTAAGAGTTCATTACTCAAATAAACAAACGTATGTTTTTTAGGGAAGAGTTGATGCTGTTCTCTTTATATCAACTGGTTATTTGGTGTGGTTCAACATTTCAGTTTTTATTGTATAATTTTTATTGTATGACAGTTTTTATTGTATTATATATTTTTGTGCTGTTCATACAAAATAACAGACAAACATCTCATGATTTCCAAATATAAAATTATATTTATATAATTTTTAACATTTGTGATGTATACATTTTGTATACATACTTTTGAATCATTCGTTGGATACATATTTTGGATACATAGTTATATATCATATTTTTTTAACTACAATAATACACAATACATGTATACACACAGATACGTACATATAAAATAATTTTAAAACTTTCTTTAATAATAAAATTTTTTTTTTATTTTTTATTTTATTTTAAAAGTTTAAAATAATTAAACGGTTTCATATAGACACACATATATATGAATATATGTATTATTATCATAAGTTAATACTATCATCATGATAAATATATATTCATGATGAATTACTTAACACCTATTTATTTATATATATATATATATATATACATACACTCTTGCACCTTATTTTTGTGCACTGTAGATTTTAATTTAATATAATATGTTATTCAGTTTTTGTTTAATTGAGTTATGTTACTACACAAATGATGACATTAAGCATCTAGAATATACATATTATACATGTGCACTTTTTCTACAAAGGTTTTGTTCATATATGAATGTGTTTTATAGTCAAAATGAATTTATTTCTGGTCCATGGTTTCTGTTTTTCAGCCTGTAATGGGTTTTCTTATACACAAGGTGAGCTATCACTTTAAAGTGAATTAATTCAATTTAACCAACTTAATTCCAACTAATTTAGTTCTAATTAAACTATAATTGAATAATTACTAGTTATGTTAATAGTATATAAACTGAAAGATTTTCTGACTAAAGTGATTCTGAAGAGGTCTCCAGGTGGGAGACGAAAGCGCTCAATCTTTTGTATTTTGTACATTGGAATAAACCTTTTTCGTATCACACAGCCGTGGAGTTTGAAGTTTGGTTTCGCACTGTTGGATTTCCTGTGGTTACTTGTTGGACTTTGATGCTTTGTCTGCTGCTCTTAGGTTCTTAAAGAACAAGAGTTCACAAAACACAAATACACACACACACACACAAAGTAAACTCACCATACATAAATCCAACACACACACAAAGTAAACTCACCATACATAAATCCAACACACACACAAAGTAAACTCACCATACATAAATCCAACACACACACAAAGTAAACTCACCATACATAAATCCAACACACACACAAAGTAAACTCACCATACATAAATCCAACACACACACAAAGTAAACTCACCATACATAAATCCAACACACTTACCTGCAAGTAAATCACCATAAATTCAATGTCCTTTCTCCATAAATCCAATGCAAGTACATCCAAACTTAGCCCGCGACCTGCAATACATCCAAAGACCCGCGAGATCCAAACCCCGCCTGCAACTCCAGACCCACCCGCGAGATCTTCCCAATGAGAGACTGCAGCAATTCCAGACTGCTGGTGTTGCAGTCCGACCCCGACGCGTTTCCCCAGTGAGTCTATGCAGTTTAAAACTGCATAGACTTGTGGGAGCTCCGTTCCTCATGTTTCCCTATCAGGGCTGCCTGGAGCATGCGCAGAGACTCTCAGCAGCAGTCCGGACTACTACGCATGCGCGAAGTCCGCGAATTTTTAAACTTTTTTTTTCTTTTTTATTTATTTGTTTTTATTTTTATTTCTTTTAGTATCAATTGAGGGGGCTGCAGTCCGGCAGTCCAATAGCACGGGCCGCCCCTGGGATATAAACATGCATTTCTAAGGTGTAATGATAACATAGGTCTATAAGAAGAGAAACACATCCCAACACAGCAATGCTAGCAGATGCAAAATTACCCTTGCTATTACCTATGAGTCAGGCATACCTGAAAGTAAGACCAGCTATGTGCTTAGAGTTTTTAAGTCCCATTTGCACCATACATAATTAACAAGGTTCATTAGAATTCAAGGTTTTGGAATTCCATATGCGCACATCCGAGTAAGTTGTTGAAATTCAGTGCATTAACCAATAGGTCAGTGTAACAGGAAGGTGCTCCACACAAATGTCCTACAGGCATTATTAAACTGGGCCATATGTAGCATGTGCCTGTTATTTTCCAATGAACTGACAACATGCCATAAGGACCACTTTTAAGCAGTAATTTTGATACATTTATGGATCAGACCATTCCTACATGTGAGTGGGACCTCAGTGAGCAATTTACCGAATTATGATATATCGACATTCTCAACATCATTATTATCAAGATAGCTACTCCCAGGAGATTTCAATGAGTCTGGGAGCCCAACTGGAATAATGAGAGGATTATCCAGATGCTGACCATCTATCCTGGTGTGAAGCATTGGATGAGAGACAGACCATGGAACTTGCAATAATCAATATATGGAACATGACTGCAAGGGTGCATCGACAACATAGAGGAAGCTACCAGACTGGAATACAGATTCACCACCTCTATGGTGACCTGCATCTAAGGGACACAGAAGAGCTTCACTGTAGGCTTGTTGAGGTGCAGAGACAGCCAGAGGATGCATACAATAAGTGTCACAGTCCTACGTATTCCTGAATATTTCTAAGGAATTCAGAGATATAGCTGTGTTCCAGATATCAGATACATGCCTTTTAAAACCATTACATAGCTGTTCTGACAGTGCATCTGGATAATTAAGAAGGTAAGATGACTGTTCTCCCTATAATTATAGGTTCAATTCCCACTGTTTTTTTTTTTGTCTAATATTGTTTATCATGTACATAATAATGCACATTTTACATGTTTCTGTTTTGCAACATATAAGGACATCATTCCACACATTATATATAGTCATGAATCGCTGATGCCTAGAACATCTAGGCTGCTTATGACCACACATTTCTCCATTACTCATAATAATTTGACCATATCGCCTAGTCTACCTGTCTTTGTGTGAATACTTACTCCTAAATATCTTGTTAGTTAATTCTGCTTTACACAATGAACAGGATTATTAAAGTCTGATTTGCTTAACACAAGAGCACTGCCACTGCATGTCTGACTGTCTAAACATATCTTCTACATTGTAAAACTTGACAAAATCTGGCAGTTTTGTGGAGCATGAGGACCTATAGCATGCATCTGTCGGATATTTCCTTATTCATCTGTTATCCAGAGAAATGTGGATGCACACGCAATAGTGGTTTGTTAAGAAGGACTGTGCAATGGTTGTTAGCTCTTTCTGTAAAGCAAGAGAACAATGTTCAAATATTTTGGCTAAGTGTGGGTTCATATCTACACGGGGAATAGCTCTCATTATATTCTGATTGTTGTGTCTGTCTAAATGTTTTCAAAATGCTGCTATACATGCCTGCTTATTGATTTTAATTATTTTGAACATGCTTATGACTACCTCATTTATGCATTGGATTTCATTATATATTTTCGTAATCCATAATGTTCTGCCAACAGCACCTCTTTTAATACAGTTTTATATGTAAAGCTTTAAACATACTGGTATATTTCAGCAAAAAAATGTGGCATATGCTAACATTTGCAATATGAATTTCATATATAACTGTATCATTGTTTATTAACTTGAATTCAACATCCTTCTTATATTTATGTTTGAAGAGAATGAGATGGCAAGATATATATTTGGACTGTAGAACAGGGATATTTCCTGATATCAGGAATAATTTGGAGTTATAATTCGTACTTTGACAATAAATATATGTACATATTTAACATCTTCACACCTAAAATGCATTAATGTGTACTTGATGTACAGCAATTTGTAATTATCTGTTGACAGCAGCTGTGTGTTACATGACAGTGTTCCACTGTCTGACGTATGAAAGTTTATAGTCGTGTTTTTATGCTGTAACAACTGTGCTTACATGTATTCATGCTTGGAATTTTATTTTCATAAATACTCGGCGTATTGTACTTATTGTAAAGTGTAAGCCTTGATCCCTATTAGTACCCCATCCCTGCACATTCATACCTTAAATTCTTTAAATTGCATTTCTCCCATAATGTCTCAGGCAAGATGGATTAGCTAGGCAGATCAGTGTCAGGGTTAGAGTATGGACATAGCTTATGGGTGCAGGTTTGAATCTCAGGTTAATTTATTTTGTTCCAATATATACAAAGGATGGGGTGTGAAACATTCCAAACTGTGTAAGTCGATTCTGTAATGTTCTTCAATTTAAAATTTAGAGAACACGAGCTGAGCAATTTATATCAATGTTATTTTTTTGCCTGTATCATTCATGCATGCTTTTTACTTTTTGCAGGTGATGAGGAGCATACTTGTAACTTTATCCTGTGAAACAAGCAGATGCACAGCCCAGAGTGCAAGGACAGAGAGATATGCTGATTACTGTGTCTGACTTTTTAAATAAAAGAGATGTTTTCATTGTTTCAGGCTCGTGTTCTTGCCATTACTGTGTATACTATTAATAATGCATGAATACCCATCATGCATATTTCAAGTAAGTGCAATAGACAGACAATACAAATGATTACAAGTATGAATGATCTAATCCTATATCTACATATCATTTAGCAGTAAGCCATGTTTGCGGAAGATAAGTTTTGAAGTATGACAGTCATTTGTGTGTAATTGCCACAGTGCTTTTGATTGGGTTGCTTCTTGTAGTTAGTAGTGTTTTGACTGGTGTTTGTAATGCATGTGTTGGCACACCTGTATGTGTGGATGTGTTTCTCAGTGACTGATCTGTTGTGCATAACCTGCCTATTCACATACTAAATGGATATCTGCTGTGTTAGAGTTCACACTGTTGTTCACCTGAATATGTCTGGCATGCCCTTCAGTTCATCATGGGTTTCCTATTTGCTTACAACACCATTGATGGTTTGGTTAAAACATACTTGTATCCTGTGTTTAGGGATACTTGTGCATATATGCATTCCTGTTCAGCATTTCAAACTGTCTGTTTCGTAATCAGCAAGCAGCGTCATGCTGTTTGCATTTTACAAGATAGTGATTACTAATAAATGTATGAGGGCACTGATACATGCATAGACAGACATGGCTGTTTGTATGACATATACTATGTTTTCATGTGTCACAGGCTGTCCCTGTCTTTATGATTGAACATTATTACTAGTGTGTTATGCTGCATTCCAAAAATTGATGTTGGGTCAGCCACTGACTATGTTGCCTTGTTTAGCTCTTTTCCATATGGCTTTTATATTTCCACTGGATTGTCATCTCATTATATCTTCACTATACCAATGTGTTAATTAGTGGCTGTTCATATGACTCATTACATACACAGACACCTGGAATACATAACATTCACACACCAACATAAATGTGCAGGGCCCATGCAAGACAGGAAGAATGGAAACAGTGATATTCTCTCAGTCAGCTGACCAATTTACTGAGGCTTAAATCACAAGTATAAAACAATGCAGGCCACACTACTATTGTTATGCTGTCATTTTCACAGCGTTGTTTTGCAAGGTAGACTCATGTGAGGATTGCATGGCACAGTGTCATGGCATGCTTTTTCTTCAAATGTCAGGATATGTTAGTGTGCTGGTTTTGCATATGCTTACAATGCATAATGATACTGATATACAAGTGTTCAGGTAATGGTAGGATTTCCACTGGTAAGGTATTTTATGCATAGCCTGGAGTAGGCTGCTCACATTCTGTGATGAACACAGTGGCTCTGACATTTCCCAGAATTGAAAACATCCATAAGTATAGATAATTAGACAAAGGGAATATGTTGTGTGCATTAGCAGCCATCTGCTAGTAAAAAATATGTTTATTACATGTATCATACATAATCACTTTAGGCCATTTCATCTGAGAATGAGATTTTAATGACACCTGCAATGTATGCTGAAATACCTCTTTTCCATTTGCAGACATCACCTGTCAACTGAATGCTTCTTAATGTCTGTTAAATTGCAGATATGCACATCCATTTCAGTTTTATGTCAGCTATGATTTTCACAGGAATGTGTGGCCTGCTAGACATTTGGATTTCATTATTATGATTTTGATTACTGACATACATTGCATATAGTGGGACACTTGACTATGGCCATTATGTATTGTAAGGTTTCATACTGACTGCTTTCTGCCTGTATATTGTGTCACTGTGGTATGTTATGTAGTCATGTAGTAGCAGGTATGCATATGTGTTTTCTGTTTTGTGTTGTGATTAACCTTGACAGAGCATGGTACCCATGGGCGCGCCCCCATCAGACATTAGAGATGAGCAAATGCCAGTCCACTGCCTGAGTCCTCTGATGATGATGATGGTGATGATGATGACAACAATGACAGTGATGAGAACAATGACAAGGAAGCTGGACCTGCATGTGCCATCATCTGTACTGCATCCTGGAGGAGACGAATCCAGGCACCCTAACAAGATGATTATCAGGAGCAGATCTGGTAGGTGCTTGCTGATGTTTCAGACACAGATAAGGGACATGATGGGATTTTTTGCCAAGGATATGGTACAGGCTATGCAGGACTCATTCAGGAAAATAGCCTGGGAGATCATTTGAGATGTTCATCCACATCAGGGCAGTCCCTCAGCACAGCAACTATTGTCTGTGTGATCCACTTCTGTAATGCTGCCACCATGATGTTTGTCATATCAGTGAATGGACTGTATATGCACACTTGTGCATGCATAACAGTTTGCAGCCATGCCTATGTGATACATGTCTAAATGTACACTGCAAATGGCACGTGACATTTAGCATTATGTTTCAGTGCGTGCATGACACACATTACCACTTTAGACTTTAATTCAGTATTCAGGTGCCCATGAGTTTCGGCAGTTAACATGCTGCTACTGTTGCAAGAATTCTACTGTATGCATGTCTGGCACTGACAGCAACTCACAAATTACATGTTGCCCATATTTCATAAATACTGCAGTGGTATGGTATGATTTATAGATTGCCATGTCATGCATGTTCAACAGAAGGACATGTCCTTGCCCCTTTGTTTTGGATGACTGTTCTTATGCTGTCACATGTGGCATGTGTTGACAGTACTGATGCCATGTTGTTTCAGATAATTGTGTCTGATACATAAGGGCAGTCCTCCTTTACTGAATTTATATAATGCCAATGTAATGTTCATGTATACACCAAGTCAATAATAAATTATTCAGTAACAGTACAATATGGCTTCTTTGGCCTATGTTACATTTTCACTTCCATTCCTTATTCACATAAATTCACAAATTTTGTCATGTGGTGTACATGTGCAATGATTTATGTACATGTCTCTGCACCTGTAGCTTATTGGCCATTTTAGGCCATTTCCTATCTCTTTCTAACCCCCTGCTTTAAAGCCAGCTTTAGCGTGCTTTTGCACGCTTTTGCGCGCTTTTGCGCTTGTAATTAAAAGTTTGTCCTGTTTGTTGCATTTACCTGTTGAGGCTACACACTCAAGTGCACTTGCCTGTGTTACATATTTATTGCATTTTTCTGCTGATTGTTGCAAAAAAAAAAAAAAAAAGCAAATTATCCTTGTTTCCCATCTTTCCTGACCTAGAGTAGTCCAAATACAGGCTTCGCTGTATTCTGGACTTTTGGAAAGTTCCTGTGTTGCCCATTTCCTTTCTTGGATAAAGGGAGGCTTCTTTGTTCACCAGTGGCAGTGGGGAGCTTGGAGAAGCCTATCTATCCCTGGAGGAGTGTTCCCAACACAAGAATCTGGTAGTCTATTGGCCATTTTGGGCCAATTTATAGCTCTTTCAAGTCCCCCTGTATAAAACCCACTTTGGCGCGTTTTTTGCGCTTGTTACTACTCAGCCAAGCTCCTTGTGGTCCTGCAGAGTGGTGCTAGCAGCAGAGAGGCTAAAAGAGTGACTGCTAACCTGATAAAAGTGTTTGTTTCCTGCTACTACCTGGGCGACTGTCTGATCTAGCTAAACTGCAAGCATTTCTGCTTCTTGAACTGTTTTAAACTGTTTAAAGTTGTTTTTGCACCTGCAGTTTTAAAGTTTGTCCTGTTTGTTGCATTTACCTGTTGAGGCTACACACTCAAGTGCGCTAGCCTGTGTTACATATTTATTGCATTTTCCTGCTGTTTGTTGCAAAAAAGAAAAAAAGAAATTTTCCTTGTTTCCCGTCTTTCCTGACCTAGAGTAGCCCAAATACAGGCTTTGCTGCATTCTAGACTTTTGGAAAGTTACTGTGTTGCCCATTTCCTTTCTTGGATAAAGGGAGGTTTCTTTGTTCACCAGTGGCAGTGGGGAGCTTGGAGCAGCCTATCTATCCCTGGAGGAGTGTTCCCAGCACAAGAATCTGGTAGTCTATTGGCCGTTTTGGGCAAATTTCTAGCTCTTTCAAGTCCCCCTGTATAAAACCCGCTTTAGCGAGGCTTTGCACGATTTTGCGCATAGCGCAGCATCAGGCAGCGCCGCTTAATTGGATTTAAACCATTCTCGGCTCCACAAAGTCTGCTCTTCACTTTTTCCCTTAAAAATGATCTAGTTCTCATAATAAACACCCTATTCCCACTCTAAAGCCTGGCACTTGCTCACTAAAGCAATTATATAAGTCAGCACTAAAAAATTAAAAGCACTACACCCTCACAAACTCCCCTTGAGTACTTTGTTCCCCATTGGCCCTTTTCTTCAATTATAAAGGAATTCCCAATACTATTCTAGCATGTCCAAAGGTTAGTTGTCAATCTCCTCTCTGGTCCATCTGGTGAATCTGGGAATCTTGAGGCAATGTTACAACTGCCTCATGTACACGGACAACCCTCTCCTCCTCCCAACAAATTCCAACACATGTGAGAGATGCAACCATATAGCCAAACTGGAGGCTAAGCTCTCTCAACTCAGTACTGGCGTAACCAGTCAGGAGGAGAAGGAAACCACACTCACTACAATTCCAGTCTCACATAGACCTACCACGACAGCAAACCAAACACATAAACACACAAAAACATACTTGGAGGCTCTAAATAAAAATCTGCCTAAGCAGCAGAGACCTCCAAAGCAGACACCCAAGCAACTGCTACCCCAAAACAAAACACGTGCAACACATAGCTCACAAAGACAGTGTGACGAACAGTCACAGCCCTTAAGGCTAAACAACACACCTGATACACTTGTAATAGGTGACTCTATCATCAGGCACACTGACGTCCCGCTCACCAGGATGAACAAGGAGAAGGTCACGGTGAGCTGCCTGTCAGGCGCTAGGATCTGCCACATAACACAAGCACTCAGGTCACTCCAAGGCAAGTACAAATATTACTCAGTCATTGTCCATGCTGGTGTGAATGACCTGAGATGTACCTCCCTGGACTACATGAAAAGAGACATAGAGGAGCTCTCTGGGCATGTAGCCCAGGCCGGTATGACCCTGACCTTGAGTAGCATCTTACCCTCACCAAGAATGATGCCACAATATGAAGACAAGATGATCAATTTCAACAACTGGCTTAAGTATTGGTGTCATTCAAAGGGGATCCAATGTCTGTCTGCCTGGGATGACATGCTCGACAAGCCATGATGCTTCACTTTCGGATATTGGCAAAGGCTCCTGCCACCCCCATAGTGCCTTTTTTAGACAAGGCTCAAAAGACAAACCCACCTCCATAGGTATCACAAGGGATAAGAAACTAAGAGTAATGCTACTCAACTCCAGAAGTCTAAACCTCAAGATGCATGCACTCGAAACTCTCCTTAGCATGGAGAACACTGATATCTGTGCAGTAACAGAAACCTGGTTCAAGGCTCCCGAGAGCACCCCAGCACTACCAAGGTTATACCTCATACCATGTTTTTTGGCCCCAAAACTTGGACCAAACCACAAAAGGAGGGGGAGTATCAATATTCGTCAAAGATACGCACACCTCCAGGTTTATGGCACAGCACAAAGCATCAGAGACTATCCATGTGCAACTAACAGTGGGTAAAACTGCCTTCCAGTTTATAGCCTGCTACAGACCACCCTCCCAAACCCAGGAACCCCACCCGGCCTTCCTGAGAACACTGGAAAATATGAAGGTCTCTCCAAACACCATTATATTGGGCAACTTCAACTACCCTAACATAGCCTGGGAGCATTACTCTAGCTCCAACACCCTAGCCCGAAGGTTCCTAGAATTTATAAACTCAAATGCTATGGAACAACTTGTTGCCACTCCCACAAGAGGGGAAAACATAGTGGACCTGATTGTCACCAACATGGGGACTCTATACTCCAGACCAGAAGTGTATCCCTCACTGGTAAGATCAGACCATAAACTAATCTCACTAGATATTCACATCCTGACCCCAGCCCCTGCCCACAAAACCACAGTGAAAAACTTCTCTAAAGCAAATTTCACACTCCTCAAAACTGAGGCGGAATCCTTCACAGCCCCCGGGCCTGTGGAAAATATGGCCCAGACCGCAGAATCCTTTATAAACGCATTCTATGAACACCTTCAGGAATGCATGGATCATGCAATCCCAAATAAAACCAAGACCCAATCCTCCAAAGTTAGGCGTCCTGTCTGGTGGACCCCAGCCATAAACAAACTATACAATAGAAGGAGGAAGCTACTACATGATAGAGCAAAATCCCAAAAAGGGAAGGCATCTCTGATCAGTATTAGCAAAAAACTACGGGCACTCATAAAATCGTCTAAGGCCAGCTTCGAGAGAAAAATTGCACAGGACACTAAGGATAATCACAAGGCTTTCTTTAGTTATGTTAGGAACCTGGGTGGGAATTCTCAGATATGCTCAGAATTAGTCCAAAATGACAAAAAATACACCGAATCCACAGACATTGCCAACATCCTAGCTGACAGGTTCAGCGCAAACTCCCCCCTCCCCACCAAAAGGGCAAATATCTATCCCAGTAGAGTGCTGCCCCCCTGACACCTCAGATGCTCAGGTAAGAGCCGCCCTCTCCAAAGCAAAAAACACAGCATCAATGGGACCAGACGGTGTCCCTGGCTGCGTCCTACATGAACTCCAAGAAGAACTAAACCCAAACATAAAACTACTGTTCAATCTCAGCCTTACTACAGGATATGTACCCAAAGAGTGGCGTACAGCAACAGTGGTCCCTCTCCACAAAGGCGGTGCCTCAACAGATCCTGGAAACTAAGCCTGACTAGCTTGGTCTGCAAAGCTATGGAAAGGATCATCATGGACCTCATAAATAAAGATATTGGGGACCTACAGACACTGGATCCTACCCAGTTTGGCTTTGTTAAGGGCAGATCCTGCCTCTTAAACCTGGTTGATTTTTTTGAAACAGTCACCAAGGCCATTGACGAGGGGAAGGTGATCCATACAGCTTACCTGGACCTCGCAAAAGCCTTCAATACAATACCCTACTCGGGCATTATAGATAAGCTCACCAGCTTAAATATAAACCCCTATGTCACTAGATGGGTTGCAAACTGGCTCAAGGACAGAACCCACATGGTTAGAATTGCTGGAGCCATGTCAAACTCCAGACCAGTTACAAGTGGCATCCCACAAGGCTCAGTCCTGGGACCTCTCTTGTTCGGTATATATTTCTCGGAGGTACAGGCTAACACAGAAGGACTGTGGCTGACCAGGTTCACAGATGACTGCAAACTGGGCACCATAATCGACTCTCCAGCCGACACAAACATCCTACAAAAGGGTCTGATAGAAACAGACAACTGGTGCCAGAGCCATGGCCTCAAGCTAAACGCCAAAAAGTGTATAGTCATCCCCTTTGGCAAAAACAAAGTGCCCACAAATTACCACATAGGTGGTAATCCATTAAGTACGGAAGAAGTAATTAGGGACCTGGGGACCCAAGTTGATAGCAATCTCTCATTTGACAACCATGTGGCCAAAGTGGTCAGAAAAACATTTTATATAGCCCACTTAATCATGAAGGGATTCACATCTAGATCAGGGGAGGTCATCGTGCCTCTTTACTCATCTGTCATCAGGCCCATAATTGAGTACAATGCCCCTTTTGGGATGTACCTTACCAGAAACCTGCAGCAACTGGAAAGACCCCAAAAGTACCTCACCAAGAGGATCAAAGGGCTCAAACAGATGCCATATGCTGCCCAGTTAAAGAAACTCCAGCTCTACTCAGTGGCATACCGCCTGCTCAGAGGCGATCTGTGCCTGACGTATAAACCAATGTCCAACCCAGAATTAATGGACATGCTACACCTCAGAAAATCCAAATCCCATCGAGCTACACGCACAAGAGGCTTGAACCTCGGCACTGAAATAAATAGGACATGCTGGAGGGACAGATTCATAACCCAGAGGCTCCCTTCACTCTGGAATAAAATCCCAGTCCAGTTTGGGCAGAGTCCCTCATTGACTCTCTTCAAGAGGAATCTTGATGAGTGGATGGGAGATAGTAGGTTTACCCCGGGTATCACTTTTGTGTCACTGTTAGACAGAGGCACAGTATACTAACCTCAAAAAAGGGCATAGCAAAATTCATTTAAAATGGGTGGCGGAAGCCAATCACACTCTGGCTAGGCTTATAAATGCCCTAGGGCAGATAGCCTAGTATGAACCTATGAACCTATATTCCAATCAATAGAGAAACAAAATTGTACCTTGGAACTGTTAGCAGTCAATGACTTCATGTTAATGTTCTGTAATGCTGCTCACAGAACTGTTCTTTTCCAGCCATAACTATGGCCAGTGACATATAAACGCAAGTGTTTATCAGACATGTTTATATTGGTGTGAGTGTGTATATATGTGTATGTGATACCAGTTCTTAGTTTGCCTGTTGTTATATGATTGCACAATACAGTGTGGGTGATTTATACAGGTCCATTTTTTATTGAAGTTGACTATGCAGTCTGCCCATGTGACATACGTTGACCATTCACTTCAATGTAGTTTGGGTTGACTTCAACACCACCCTACGTGATGAACACATGAATTTGCAATGAGTCATCTTACATATCATTTGTCCTGCTTTATCATTTGTTTATGGAGCTTTGATGTCATGTCTTTCCTGATGTAGGCCCATGTTGTCCATCTTCCTTCCACCTTTGTAGGTATGTCATATATCTTGCACATATGCATGGTTTATGTTCACCGTTGTTGGACGTTTTGTACATTTTCATGCAGTTGTTTAGTGACAAGGGCAACCTGTGCCAGTGATATTGTCATCATGCAGATGCAGGACATATGCACACAAGTTGCTGGCTACTGCTTGCAGTACATCCTAGTTATTGTTATACTTGTGTGTTACATATTGACCAGGGTACATTGCTGAAATTCATGTGCACAGCCTGATACTAGTTATATAGCATTAATCATAGATTAGTGACTATATATTATTATTATGTGTCATTGGTGTGTTTATGTGTATTGGCATTGCTTTCAAATAATTTCCTGTTAAGCCAATGATGGTCATACATATACAGTTACACCTGTGTGTTGTCACTGACATGACATATGTGTGTGACACATGCATTCCAATACACATCTGTTTGGGTTGTGTACACCTACTTGTGCAGGTAGCAGCCAGTTTGCTGCTTAACTACAGTACTGCTGTTTGGCACTGTACTTGGTTGTTTGCCTTTCACATGCATTGTCAGATGTCCTGTTCTGTCCTCTGCTGGTATTCTCCAGCATTCCAGGGGCTGCATTTGCTCATCTGTGATGTTGCTTGGCTTACAATTGCACTGCTGACAGACTTACTTGATATTGGATTCAATATCCAATGTATATTGTGATCCCTATTTATTACTCTACAGCTCACAAATATCATACACATTCAGGTATGACTGCCACACAGTTTGCAACATGTCATAATGTAATAGTGCATAGGTACATATGTATCTCTGCATTTCACCATGGCTGGTATATATCCCCACCCTGTTTATCAACTTTCTATTGTCCATGTTGTGCAGTGTGCCGTCAGTGTAACTTACCTGTCCTTACTGTTTATTTTTGACTTTTGTCTGTCGTGTGCTGGGATATTTTTATATGTGTGCACCTGATGTGATGCCCTTCCCTCCTCTTTCCCTGTATTTATCTTTCTTTCTATTCTTTAAAAAAAATGAGACCTATTCCAAAAATAAATAAATATATAAATAAATAAAACATTGCCCATGCCCCTTTGAGTGAAACTCTGATTTTTGATTTCCAGCATGCCTCTTGTGTGCCCTTCTTCTTCACCTATACCCCACATCTGCTTTTATATCTCCCTATTTCCTTAAGTGTGTGAGTTGCCTGTGTTCCCAACACATGCCATCACCCACTGTTAGCCACTGTCAGCTGTGGCAATGTAGCCATGATTGCCCTTATCATTTATTATTTTTTTTTTATTAGAAATTTTACATATTCCATCAGAACCATTAGTGAGAGCAAGTATATTTTACTAATAAATGAGTTACAGAGATATTCTGTAGCTTTATCTAAGCTTACTGGAGAGATTTTGTTCTAGATATATATTTACAAATGTCAGGGAGTTTACATTGGGATAGTATTTCTGTAACTTTTTTAATGTGCATCATGCTTGGTGAAACAGTTTTCATGACTTACAGAGTAGCTATGACTACGTTCACTGAGGCATGCTTATCATTAACCTTTGTGCCTATATCATCAGAATGCACTGGAGTCCACAAACTTTACATAATCTGTCCCAGTGTTACAACTCTGCTTAAAAACAGACAAGAAAAAAAATATTTTAATTTAGAAGGTACTTGTCTGGACATGCAGTTTGCAACTGTAAATATAAAATGTATTCCGATGCAAGAGATACATGATGTCATATCATCTCCTTGAAAGACATCCCTTATCCCTGCTATATGCCATAATAACTACTATATCTGATTTTAGTTAACATTCCTCCATTGTTTGGCATGCTCCCTAATTACGTACGAGTCATATCATTTAAGATAATTTGGCTTCATTATGCTTGTCATTATCATTTTAGTCCATTAGTCTCTCTCATACGCTTCCTTACTGCGCAGATAAATTATCTCTTTATGTTACTCTTGCACTGCTAAAACTGATGTGTTTTGCTGGAGGTACCTTGTGAAATAGCCTTATGGTCTTTACATTGATTTGTGATGTTTGCCCTTTCTAGATTTATCTTTTCTACTGTTTAAGTTCTGTGCTCCATAATAACAGAATACTCGTGTTTCAGTTAAATTAGCAAATTAAGAGAACATCTTTCTCTTTGTAAAATGTCAGATTCTCAAATACTCCCATCCAAAAACAGATACATCATCTTAGAAATGCCAGAGTACACACAAAATCATACAGACGCATATGTATGTGTATATATATATATATATATATATATATATATATATATATATATATATATATATATATATATATCTAGGTCCCCTTCTAATGGTCGACATTTCAAAACGTCTACATTCATATGGCCGAGACTATATGACTGACATTTGAAATGTCGACCATGGGGAACTGGCATCACACTACAGTGTGGAATGGAAAGATTTCCACATCCGCACTGTAGTGCGATCTCGAAGTTGGTATATTTAAGTTAAGCGGGGTGGGGGGTAGATCGAAGCCCCCCTTCTAGCAGCATTAATGTAAGTTTGTGTTTGTGTTTTTTGTTTTACTTGTATGGTCGAGATTACAAAAGTCGATCATATGGTCTCGGCCATATGAAAGTCGACATTTTGAAATTATGGCCATATCAAGTAGACCCATATATATATATATATATATATATATATATATATATAATATATATATATATATATATATATATATATATATAGGTGTACTTGAAAATGTCAAAGCAGTTAAATGTCAAAGTTGTTAAGGTTGACAAAAAAAATAATAAAAAAATTGACGTTAAACTGCTCATGCTCCAAGATATCCTTGGAGCATGCAACTTCAAAACAATATTGTTCCGGGGGGGGGGGGCAAGTTGCCCTGCATACCCCATGTGGAAGCTTAAAATAACTAATGTTATAAGTCTGATCAGTCACTTGCCATAGCACAGATACTTCACAGAGAGAAGTTTAGAGCAAAATGAGTATAGGTCCTTAAGATACTAAGTTAAAAGTCAAAAGCATTATAAGTTGAATAATAAATTATTTACTTGAAATAAATACATTTCTACATTTTCTTGACAAATAAATATATAAACAGTACACAACTTACACAATGTATTGAAAATGTATTGAAAATAAATATTTGGAAATGACAGACACATTCAGAAAAAAACGTTTCTAATATTTTAACGAGAATATATCTGATTCTGGATATAATATGTATTTTACTATCCACATCTTTTAAGATCAAAAATGGAATTTGTGATTTACCTTTACCTTTGTCTCAAAAATGATATGCTTCAGCTAGCAAAGCAGTAACTTAAAAAATGTGTAACTTTTTGAATTAACAGACACTCTCATAGCATCCACTGATAAGATAATCTGTGATTTAATTTGAATATTGGAAAAAGCTTATAGACAGGTAAGGTTTTAACAGGCTACTGTCAGGTTAAGATGTCATAGTCATGTGACCTAGGCAAGATTCTTGAAGAAACTGATTATGCAACCCTGCACACATTTGAGGGCAAGTGTTAGTTCCATTTTACAGTGTAAAATATTTGCACAGTGGTAAATGCAATTATGTAATATTTTAAATAAGTTCTATCACATATTATATTTTTTCTGAAAAGATAAGTACAATGCAGCTTGTGTTACCTTTTGAATATTTATTTATGGATATTAAAATTTAGTTCAACACTAATCAGATGCAAATCTTCTTAGGTTTGATTCACCAAATTTTGGATTTGTAAATGGTATAACCTGTCTAAAGAATATGGTAAATGTCTTTGAAAGTATAACAAAAACTGTTGACAGTAGTCATACTGTTCACGCAGTGTACTTTGATCTGACAAAGGCATTTGACACCATCCCCCATGTTAGCATAGTAAGTAAGGTAACTGCATTACAAATAGATCTCTGTGTGGTAAGATGGATAATCAGTAGGCCGAACGATAAAACCCACATGTGGCTGGTGGCAGTTGCAGCATGTGAGAGTATGATGATAACATGTTGTGTCCTGCAGGGCTCAGTCCTGGGATCTTTTTCATTCAAAATATACTTCTCTGACCTCCAAACAATGAACCTAGTCTTGTGACTATGTATGTTTACAGATAACTGCAACTTAGGAGTTTTGTCATGTGTTCCTGTAATGCTCAAGCTATCTAGCAAGACATTACACTTGTAAATACCTGGTGTAATAGAAATGGTCTCATATTAAATGTTAAAAAGTACAGCATTTTCTTGTTAGGGATCTTGGAACCTGGGATGATAATTCCCTTTCATTGAATTACCATGCAGTAACAGAAGTCAGAATGACCTTCTACTTGGCTTAGCTAATTGCCAAGGAAATATCATCTGGATCTAAAGTGATCTCTGCCCTTATATTTAGCTCTAGTCAGGTCAATTACTGAATATAGTGCCCATGTTCTAATATGCCTCACAAGACATTAAACAATTTAAAAGACCCTGGAGATTCCTAACTAAAGTCACCTGCATAAAACCCTCAACTTCAAAAAAAAAAAAAGACTAGAAGCACTGTCTTTATATGCAGAGGAGCTCTGTGCCTTACCCCCCATGCAATTAGGGACCTAATAGCCCTGGATCTCTTCTCTCTACACAATTTAGACAGTTCCACAAATGCCATAAGCAGGCACCTAAATCTTCATCAGCAGGCTAATAAAACTCAGTGGAGAGATGGGTTCATTACTCAGCTCCTCTACCACTGGAATAGACCCCACTGCAGGTCAAGTAAAGTGATACCCTATCTTCCTTCAGATGGGACCTGGATAGTTGGATTGGTATCCGTAAGTTCACACAGTGCTTAGTTGGCTTAGCCCTACTAGAGAGGGGACGTGCAGTCTAAGGGGGGGGGGTATTGGCATGGTATAAGATTCAGCTGCCTTCACTTTCTTTATGATTCCTAGTATGGCTAGTAAGCTTTTTATTCACTTTCTTCAAAATAAATAAAGTTAACAGTTGCAAGGTTTACATCATTCCCCTCATACACAGTATACAGTGCCAGAGGCTTGCTTTGTAATCAAGTTGGTTTCCACAGTCCCTGAAGGGAGCATGCTATTTGCCAAAAATTGCAATTGTTATCTGGGCCTAACATGTCAAAAGTACATTAAAGTTGGTCACAGAATCCTGGTAGACAATGTTAAATGGCAGTAAATCCTATGACACAGAGGCAGCTGCAGCTCAAACATACCTAAATCAATAGGAAACATGATACTCCAAAGGCCACACCAACAAGTGACAGTGGGAACAACAACAACAATACTTTACAAATTAGGACGCATGAAATATTACATGGACTTGGTCATAGCTGTTCAACACACCAGATAAAGTGAACTGTAATGCAGTCATGACTTATTTATGTTATGAGAGTCAGGAAGAAGGTACAATTCACAGAGATATCTTAGACTATGAATTTTTAAAGCTTTATTCTCATTAAATAAAAGCTGCATTTAATTTCAGTTTGTGTGTGTGTGTGTGTGTGTGTGTGTGTGTGTGTGTGTGTGTGTGTGTGTGTGTGTGTGTGCGCGTGTATGTGTGTGTGCGCGTGCGAGTGGGTGCACTTGCTTTATATATCAATATAATCAAAACATGGTGCTAAATATATCCCACATGCATTTCTAGGTGCTACACACATTTAATTCAACTGATCTGTTAAAGGCAGGGCTAACACCAGTCGTAAACTGATTTTTAATGATGAGTTTTTGCTTAAAATGTTTCATCATAGTTTTTAAGTTAACTTATGCACCATGGTATGTGAAACTTATTATGCCATGATGCATTTTCCCCACTGTTATTGTAAATATATTCCCTCACTTTTAAATAAAATCCTTCAAAAATACATTTCCTGTGCTATCATCCCCAAGCTTGTATTGTCCTTTGTTTAACTTTATCCCTTGATGATGTCAGTGCAGTAATAGTGTGGTAATGTGTCCACTGTCTTTAATGGACACACTACTGCAGATGCATAGGGGTATATCCATTAAACTCTATGGCTTGATCCAGTATTGGGGTTCTTTTACATAAATAAAGATGGGAAAGCTTGTTATTAAGAAGCAGCTTGCATAAATCATGAATATTAAGGAGGGAAGTGCTTCACTGCACTTCACTTATACTGTCTAGTGCTGTGAAGTATATACAAACTCTGAAGGAACAAAACCAAAAATTCTTGGAGAAGGTTACTTTTTTCTAACTTAGAAGGTATTCATCAATTCCTAAGGTACGTTTTGTTTATATCTTAACTCTTTCCAGTTTTTTGTCAGATTCTCTATTAAAGACAACCCCACTCGCCAGCACACAGCTTTGATAATATTCCAGTTCTGAGGAAGAATGCTGTTAGGGACCTTGGAACTTATGTTGACAATTCCCTCTCATTCTTAAGGTTCTTCAGTACTCATTGTCTAATGAATGCATGCATGCGTGTGTTCTTTTTCAGCTCTGGAGTCTTAGACAAGAACTACATGCAAGGTATCTCATCATATGGACCTAGATAAATAATTCCATGTGTTTAAGGTCCATAAAGATTCTAAACCAGCACACATCCAAACAGTAGCCATTTAAAATGTTGGGACCTACTAGAGTGAGTCCTGAAATATGCAGCCTGAATGGCTGAAACATGGAATTGTATGAATATATGAAATCAGAGATGCAATTTCTCGGAATACTCTCTTTTCTCCAGGTGTAGTAATCTCAGAGTTGGTATATATAGGTTCAGAGGGTGTGTTTGGGGGGTTGTCTTCCGCATGAGGGGTTCAGGAGAAGCTTGCCCCTCCGCAGAAAAAGAAGTTTTAAGGAGAAGAGCAATTTTCAAGATTTGCTCTTCTCCTGTGTTTTTGGTCTTTTTTTGGCTTTTCAGCACTCGCCATTTTGAGTGCTTGCATTTCAATAGGGGGGCCCCCAAACTCAGCCACTGCTTATTTAAATTCTTCATCTTTAGTTAAGGTGCACACTGTAATGGGCAACTATCCTATACTGCTTCCAGGATAGGAAGATGTGTCTGTTACCTAATACTTCACTTTTCAACGAGTTTTGTTGTAATTAGTAAATGTTTCAGAATGAAGATCATTCCTGTCTTCTGTACATGAGAATGGAACTAATGCATTGACAGAATCTGAGTCTCAAGGTACCTTGGTTACATACTGCAAGCTGATGATGTATTTTTATATTCATATTACACTGAATAGCTTTTTATAATTAAAATAAGAGATGCACCATGGCCGATAAGCCAGCACATGAAATTCTGCATGAAAACACAAATCTGATTTAACATTAAGTTCTTCAATATTGCAATTTAAAATGAACTTTTGTACAGTAGTGATTTTAATGTTTTAGTTGTGTTGTGCTGTCTGATGAAATTTGAATAACATGATATTCCGTACTTTGCCTTTAAGTAACAAGACTGTTTCCAGTGTTAGTATGCATGTATGTGCATGTGCACACATATATTTCATCTTAGTGCATGTATATCTCTTAGATTGCCCTACATAATATATGCCAGACGATGAATTGTTTCATGAAAATAACAGTGATGGAAAACTGCAATAGTGATAACATTAAAAAAGTTGCTTAATCTCATCGTAATGTGTTGTAACAGCACTCGATGTTCTTCCCCAAATAAAGGAAAGCCATGACTATATGAACCGATGACAACAACAAAGGAACTTTTCAGAAAAAATCTACAAAAGCTATATCGAAATTTGTGAAATTTTAATTCTGACTCAGTAAAAAAAAGAATCAAAACAAGTTTTCTTTCATCTAAATTAAAATCTTTCATATCTTTAGCTATGCCTTCAAGGAAGACCACCTCCTTGAATAATAAATAGGGCATCCTATTATAATTTTTGATATTCCTGCTTCCAGCAGTGTTGCTGCTACTACCCTGTTACATTTCATAGACATTAGGGAAAATGCTTGCTTGATAGGTAAAATGACTTCTTTTCACCTTTCAGAACTGTGAACATTCATCATCTCTTAAAAAAATACTGAAAAAGAAGAAAATGTATGCATTTTTTGATAGTCATAGTACTGCTACTACAACAGTGTGAGCATAAACCATTGCAAACGGGTTATTTATGCCACTTTTAGCTAATACAATTATATTGATGTGATAAATGGAAAATTTACATGTAGAGGTCTGTAATACCCTAAGATAAGAAATATTATATATATATATGACATGAGCAGGAAACATTGAGATTCCTTGCACTTTAGAAAGGTCAGAAATTCTAATGGAAGTAGTTGTGGTACACAGGGCTTTCATGATGTAAGCAGGGATAAAGATTTGCACTCTTCTGCTTAGTAAGAAACCCCAATCCATACTATTATACATGTATATTTAGAAAGAGGCACAGTAATATTAATTTTGAAATGGATAAGATTTATGTTCTGAAAGTGATATAGTTCTACCCTTCTCAGTTGTAAAATATAACTTGTTCTTCTAAAATAATATTATCTTAAAATATATGGCTGCCCAATCCACTTTTTGCTTTGTATAGTGCCCTTTTTAACTTGAAGTTTGGGTTTTTGAATTGATTAACCTCTGAAATAAAGACCAGAACTGAAATTTCACTCTATGGTTGAGATGGACAAACAGACACTGAAGAATTCCTCACACTCTGTATCACTGCCACTGTAGAACTCTAATTTGAGACACAGGATTTTTGGCTGTTTACCTATATTCCACATGAGCAGCCACTTAGGTTTATCAGATGTAGTTGCTACAAATCTATGCCTATTATGAACTGGTCAGGTGAACTACAAAGCTATCTCCATCAAAATAAAAAAATCCCTTAGACACCAGGTAACCATGGAACTTCCTACTTTTAAGTGACACCCTGGCAAAGTTTTAAGCCTCTCCAAACCCATGAACACTCTCACCTATGCAGAGTAATTTACAAAACCATTTTACACATTATGTATACAGCTGCGTAGAGATAGTGGTACCTAACCAGAATAAGCACATTACAATCTCAAACAAACAAACAAATAAATAAGCCATCCTGGAGGAATCCCAACATCAATATATTGCATAAGAAAGTGAAGAAAATCATGGACTAAAGTAGGAAATGCAATGCCCAGCTAGGTAAGAACTCACTCATCAAATTAAATAGCCAGCTCAGGGGACTAATTAAATCTATCAAAGCCAAAGTTAAGTTAAAAGTAGGCTCTCAGGCTAACGCCAACCACAAGGCATTCTTTCACCATGTCTGAAACCTCAAAGGCAATACATAACAATGGATCAAACTTATTGTAAATGGAGATATCTATACTGAGCTGGATGATATATAAAATCTACTGGCAAATAAATTCATCTTCAACTTTTCCTCAAAACACCTCTCCAGAAATACCCCAACCACAGATTCACCATCTATCACTAGGAAACAGGTCCTCAATGCACTCTCTAAGGCCAAAAACACTGCATCAGTGAGAATAGGAGTGGATTCTTATGACTTTGTTCCTTATTATATACTAGAATAATGATGCTTTTCTTCATCTTTCTTTGTCTACTTCCATCTCTTTTGTGTATATTCTGAATTTCCTCAGCAATTCATGCACTTCTCAAAGGGCTCTTTACAATTTCTTAAGAGATATACCATTTCTCAAGTAAGCAGGTCTTCAAGTCCATAAATGAAGATCTATTGTAATTTTTAAGGACTTTCCTGCCTAATGTAACTCTTGGATCCCCTCTTTTTGGGGAAGTGCAGCTTACCTGAAGCCCCTCCTTACCACCTAGGATGTCTGACACTGAGGCAAAGAGACTGCGTTTGTCCTCTATTTGTCAGCCCATGTTGACAACCATTGTACCTCTATGTTTGCATTTGGGTGTGAAACAAGAGCAAGACTACATTTTGAGGGGTATAAGTGCCCCATGGACCCTTTGCTGCAGAGACTAGTACTGATACTTACCTTCTTGTTTCTTCCATTTACAGAAGTCATCTCCAGTTCTCCCACACTATCTTATTTACTTATTTACTGTGGGTTTCCTAATCAGCCGAAGATGGCTAGTCAAAGGACCCTTTTCCACACTGTCCAGGGCAATTGGAATAACAATAATAGAATGTTCCTCTTTCATCATGGCAATGCTTGATGAATATTTCACATGATTTGATATACAAAAAACGTTACTTCATAATAACTACAAATATAAGCAATCAACCACATGGCACTTCCCTAAAATAGACAAAGGTATTTATTTGCTTGGCATGCAATTCTAAAGAATGAGCTGTTTGACTGATTAAACAAGTTTTCTGGCAAGTATTAAACATGTACATCCAGAAATAGCCTTCCAGTGGTGTGGGGTTCATATGTTAGAATTTTTGTTTTTTACATTTAAAAATGTGATGGTATGGAGTTGTATACATCTGGTACAGTCTTAAAAATGTTTGATCTCTAAAACTTAGTAAACACTGATCTTATGACCATAGCAGACCTAAGTAATTTATCTTTTGAGAGCATATATCTTATCTGTACAGCAGTCCTGTTGTACAAGAATTTCCTTTTGTACTCAGAAACTAGTCATTATTTTTTCAGTTTGATTGAGTATGTTTGCTACTATGTTGTCTGCTTATGTTTTTTTTCTCAACACTTGTAATATGCATGTGCACTTGAATAAAAAGAGGTTGCTGTAATTTTCTGTTTTAAATGACTGCTTTATCTACAGTTGGAGAGACCTTTACATGAAAATAATTAAGTAAAGGATTAGAAATAATGCCCCTCATAAGTGTATGGGGAGAGGTTTCCCCTGCAAATAATATTTGTTATGATTGTTTGCAGTTCACAATTGCAATAATTTTGTTGCATTTTAAGTACATTGGACAACTTTTTTCTTTTTTCTGCCATTTCAATTTACTCTGCTCTATCGATCAGTAAATACAGCAAACATATATACTTCCACATTTGTAATCCAACTATCCAGTACTTTAACAGGTGTAAGTCTGGCTGCATGCACTTTCTGTGGCAATAGAGACATTTGACTTACAGGCTCACTTTTCCTCATAACGAACCAATCCTACCTGACAGTTTTATACAACATGCTCTCTATTATTCTAATCAAAGTATTTTTTTGACCTTTTGTGCAGGACGATGACCTGCAGGGACTGGTGACTTTTCTTCTTCTTCCTACCCCACCTCTGACCAACTGGCATGCCACCACCAGACTTTAATATATTAGAGTAATAAGGCTATGTTGATAATAGGTGACTTCCTATAGTGCAGGGATTGATTGGCTTGGCCTCTATTTTCTTCTGTGTGACTCTGAGCAAGTCACTTACTGCAGACAGTGATCTGGGAGAGTTGGGAGTACTGTGGCTAGGCTTCTAAAAGATCCCTTGGTCTGCATACCTAGAAACTACCTATGTACATTCAAAAATAAGGATTTGCTGAAAAAGTTGCACCTGTCTTCTTGACATTCCCTTAAGATAATTAAATATATATTTTAAATTATGCCTTTGTTAACTGGTTAAGCATACTGTTCAAAGTGCCATTTCAGCTATATGTCATGTCACAGAAGTGGTACACTAACAAGAATAGTAAGAAGTCTCATAAGAGATGAAAGCTCTTACTGGATGTGTTACTCAATAAATTATGTTTTATTTAAGTTATGGGCATTTTTTTTTTCTTTTTCATTATTATTTTTGTTTTTTATGGCTTTAGTTTTTCTGTTTTGTGATTTTCTATATGAATACAAGCACACACACACACACACACACACACACACACACACACACACACACACACACATATATATATATATATATATATATATATATATATATACATTGTGTGTGTGTGTTTGTATACATTTGAGAGGCAAGTAGAGAATACAAGGAGTAGAGAATTCAAGAAGTTCTTAAAGTGAAGGAGAAAGCTGGCAAATATATTAGTGAAATATGACTATACCTCCTGTATTTAGATTGAACTTTCAACAGCTGAGACATATCTGTGCAACACAATACATATCTGTCCATACAAAATCAGAGTACATAGTGATTAGTACCTGGATTGGTATATCTGTGGCTATGGATGCTGTTGCTTTTTTAGGGCAGATTCACAGTATAGTAACAGACACTATGGAACTAGTATTATTACCTCAGTTAATTTGGTATATGGATTTTAGATCTCCTTTAGATTCTGTTCCGCATTTTTTATAACTGACCATACCCAAGATTCAAAATTTCAGTAAATGACCACACTCAAAATTCAGAATTTCAAAAGTAAGTTGTTATCTACCGTTGGGTTTACCAAAGTTGAATATAGTTAGCATTCAAAAGGCAATCATTAATACCACAAATTCTACCTTTTTATACATTTACAAAGCAATAAAGATATTGAACAATATGATTAATGTCTTAGAAATCTAGCTATGTTAGCAAAGTACTGTCAGGCAAAGGCTAAGAGAAGCAAATGCAATACAATCTTGCAGTGAATCTATTGTTGATAAATGGGAGTTTTGGAATTTAATGATATAATTCTGCACCTCCTGACCACCTGCAAAGAGAATGGTTAGCCATTGTTCTCTGAAATCTGTGAAGCAAATTTGCTGGGACTTATCCAACTCCTTGTAAGAAACTACTACTTAGCTGGTCATGCAGTGGCAGCTGGTGGACATATGAGAGAACTTCCTTTGTTGTATGATAAATATATGTTATGTTTTAACACATTTTTTTTTAATCAGGAATGTCCAAATTGGAACAAGCCAATTTTCTGAACAAGCCCAGGGAGAAATGCTCCAGATGTATGACTTTGTAACATGCGAGGAAACCAGAGCATCCAGAGAAGACCCACACAAATGCAGGGAGGACATGCAGACTCTGCACAGAAGGCACTCCAGCCAAGAATTAAATCAAAGAGCCGCTTGTGGTGAGACAACAGCAGAAACTACTGCACCAATGTACCAGTGCTTTAGCCAATGCACATAAAGCCAGCAAAAACTTTGACAGGACCCTGATGCTCAATTTTAAAGTTGTCTTCTGGAGTTATATGTGTCGTGAGCAAATTCTTACACCATCAGAAATCATTAATACATTTCTATGATTGACCACTCCTTATATAATTATAAGACTAAGCTATTTCTGAAATAAATTTATTTTTTTTCAGAGGTAATATCTTCTCTTTTCTGAAGTAACATAGAAAGAGTCTAAAGCAGAATGACTTTTAGAATAAAAATATATTCATGTGCCCTATCCAAAACAAGAGTCAGAACATCTTAGGACCAAAGGTATATATGTTAATAGGTCACACAGATGCTATAGAAAAGTGGTGTGGCCTCTTTCAATATGCAGCTACTATCCTGCTGTTTTGGTCATTCAGGAAAAAAATGAGTCCTGTCCTTCTTACTGGAAAGTCCATTATAAAGTCCATTTATCCTCTAAAGAATTGAGGCTACATCTGGACTAGCAAGTTCACAATCATTGAATCTAAAGCTGTTCTATGATAACCCATCAATTTACTTCTTCTATTTTGAAGAACACACTTGCAGTGACCTCATATAGAATCAGAAGCCTTATATGGCCATGCTTAACCAGAGAGTTGGAGGCTAAAATTATTTATTTAGCTGTTAATTCATCTATCTATATATATATATATTTATTTTTTCTTTGTTTGTTTGCAAGTTTACCAAAGTCTGACTGCACAAAACAGCCAGAAGTAGCCAGGGGAGAAAATCTCCACAGACAATATTAGAAATATAATTGAATCAGAAATGTTTATACTAATCACCAAAACAACAGGCTTATTTGTTTCCAGTAATAACAACACATTCATTGACAGAAAGTACAGAAGTTAGAAGGAAATTGCATTTTAAAGGACAGAAAGATTATCTATACAGTTTGGAGTTGAATATATGCACATTTTACAAAACATAGTTATATGTGTTTAGCTGAAGAAAGTATAGAGTACATCACAGTTGCATGTAATTATATATGTTGTATCTTTCGGCTTTTCCTGGTTAGGGGTTGCCACAACGGAACTCTGGTCCGCTAATGATTGGCAGTAGATTTTTATGTACCGACTTGCCAGGCCTGATGTACAACCTTCAACGAATGTACGCCCATTCACGCATGTCTCCACACAGAAGATGCTTTAGCTGAGAATCGAACAGGACAACGTCTTACTGTAAGGCGACAACGCTACCGCAGCACCACCACCAGATGTTCAAGGATGGTATTTTAAGTTAAGAATAAGTAGCAGAGTTAAGACTATGAGTTGCTTTGGAAAGTATACATTAAGGGAGATAAATTGTAGTGTGAGTGAGGGAGATTTTCTGAAGGATTTTGGATGCCATGAAAGTGGCAGAAAGCTAAGAAAAAACAGGGGAAAGGTGACAGTGTAAAACAGTGTGGTGGATAGGAGTTTCCAAGATATAGCATTCAAGCAAGTAAATAATTATTAGACAGACTCAGTGTGACAGGGTGGAAGTTAGTGACTATTTATTTGTAGAAGATGAAGGGAGGAATTACCCAGGAGGTTCCAAGAAGGGGCATGCTTTAAAATTAGATGGGATCTGAGTTCAGATTTTAAGTGGTCGGGGTTAATGCTTTGAGGAAATGAGACAGGCATGGAATTCCACAGTTTTAATACAGACAGTCACCATGGGAGTTGTATGATGAAGTTACAAGGGTTAGGTGTTTGTATGTGGTGTTTGTATGTGGAATGTAACGTGTGTGCTGAGTGCTACTGGTTACGAAGTGAGGAAACAGAGACAGCAAGTGTTAGGAAGATGAAGGACTTTGTGTACTGTTTGAGCTGAATGAGTTTTAAGGAGTTTGAGAGTGACTAAGAGAGAGAGAAACAGAGAGACATAAGCAGACAGTTCAGATGTCTCAGTGCTGTACAGTGGTGGGTTCTGTTTGGTAAACTGAAGACAGATTTTGCTATTGTATTGTCAGATTGTTCCAATTTTATGAACTGAGTGCTCTGTAGATTACTGAAGATAGCAGAGGCATAGGACACTGAATGTAGGAAATAAGCAGTGGATTTCTAGGCTTGGTTAGTTAAGTATGTTTTACCTTTGTACAGCTGACTAATTCCTTTGTGTGGTTTACTGGTCACATGTTGGATGAGCATATCAAATTGTAGGTGTTCATGGATGATGACTCCAAGTAATTTAGTGGAGTGAACTATTTCAAAGGATTTACCCCTGGATGATTTGATAGAGATGGTGTGTTGGGGAAGGGATATACAGTTTGGTTTTGCTTGGTTTAAAACAAGGTTGAAAATAGTTATCCAGGTTTTGATAGATGTAAAGGCTTGGTGTGTGATTTTTTTTTGTTCAGACAGAGTATAGGCAGTGGAATCATCTGCATACTGGATTAGTGAGGAATGACTTAATGTAGCAGATAACTAATTGATGACTATATTAAAAAAACACTTGACCTAGGATAGAGTCCTGATGGACACCTACTGAGATGGGAACTGTGAATGAGGTAGCTTGTTGCCATTTGACACTTTGGGCCCTATGAAGAGGTAGGATTGAAACCACTGCATAGCTGTAGCTGAGAGACCTACTTGTGAAAGCCTGGACAGAAGTATGGGATGTGGCACTGAGTGAAAGGCTTTAGTTAAGTCCAGGAAAACTGATGAAACAAGGAGATGGTTATTTCTGAGTAAATGGATGGAAATTATGAAAGATTGAGAAAGGCAATGTTGGTAATCTGGGGTGGCTAGAAACCATGTTGGGATAGGGAGATGAAGTTGAGGTTCAGTATGTGTTTAAGGAGTTGAGAATAGATACATTTCTCCAGTACCTTTAAAAGAGGAGATACAAGTGCTATCAGTCTAAAGTTAGGGATGTACTGAGATATATTTCCTTTATATAGGGGATATGATATAGGTGTGTTTCCAGATGAAGGAGAAGCAAGATTTCTGGATGGGCCTGTTAATTAGTATTGAGATGGGATATGCTATGATATCACTGGCTAATTTGAGATATTATGAAAGGAGATTGTCAGGCGTGTGTGCAGTCAGTTTTAGCTTTCAAGGAAATTTCTTATATCTGAAGTAGTAACAGGTTCAAAGTTAAATGTAAATTGATTATCATTAGCATTGTACATAGGAAAAGTAGAGGAAAATTGGATGCATTTGTCAGGAATGAAGCAGATTTAATGAAGTGGGAGTTCAAAGCATAGGGTATTGAAGTTTGATTCAGAAAGCGGAGGATTTGGTTGTGTGGTTTGCCAGGTTTAAGGAGTTGGGGGATTATTCCCCAGAAGGGTATTGGTGATTTGGAGAAATGTCTTGTTTTTTGGAGAAATATTTTTTGTTAAGGTTTAATTGAATTTAAGTTTCATTATGGAGGTAGCAGTAATGATGGATGCTAACTTTGCCTTGATTGATTACCATATTTGCCAAACCTTGTCTTTAAGTTTCATTAGTTGTTTTTTGTAGGCATGTAAAGCCAAGGTGCTGGTATAGATTTGACTGTTTTTGTTCTAATGAGAGCATAGTAGGTAAGGCTAAAAATAAATTAAATAAATAAATACATATAAATAATATAAATAATTAAAGTGTCATTAAATGCATTTACAGCATTATATGGGGAAGCTCCTTTAGGATGTTACATTTGAAAGCTTGAAAAGGTGCAAGGAAAGAGTAAGGATTGAATTTAGAAGTGTTTCTGTCTGAGTGTTATTGTTTGGATTTGGAGAGTTTGGCTAGGGAACAAATCATGAAAGTAATGTTGGTGACTGGGAGTATCATGTAATGTCACAAAATGGCTTATATTAGCAGCTGCAGTGGGAAGAAGCCAGTCTAAGGTAGAATGGGTTGCAAATACTTTATTATATTTGGTAGGGGAGTGAATAAGATGGGTAAAATTATGTAGGTTCATGCAGAGGTAGCCTGTGGATTTGGAGGGAATGGAATTTGAACATCAAGAGAGTATAATTTCTTGTATGGAAATGTTGTTTGTATTACTGGTGGGGTGTATAATGCTATTAAGAAAATGGACTTTGCCTTGTTAATTTAAAGTTCTGATGTTAGAATTTCAGCTTTTGAGAAGGATGGAATGAGTCTGCAGAATGGGAGTACTTGAAGGTTGATGTTGTAGAGTATGGCTATACTTCCTTTTTTTTTTTTGATGATTGGTCACAACATCGTTTGGTATAATGTGGACAAAGAATTTTATTGAATTTGATTGTGAGTTTTAACCAGGTTTCAGTTAAAATGAGCACATCAGGATTGTGAGTGTGAAGCCAAGTGTGCAAGTTAGTGGATATTCAAGTTAAATAGCTTTGGAGCCATGTTTCAGAGGGAGTGTTTGGCGAGTTTCTATGCTGCAAGGAAGAGTTTTTGTTTTGTGAGCAACAGTTGGGGCCTGGGTTAGGATTGATATCTACAGTTAGTAAGAGTGCTATATAACTGTCGTGGAGTATGTTTGCATAGCGTGTGAGAGTGGGTGGGATTAAACATCCTAGATGTGCTAAGAATAGATGGAATTTTAGGAAATGTATACAGGTGGGAAGAGACTGATGAGTAGGATGCACTGGAAAACAAGGTTGTGGAGAGGTAGGATAGTTTGGTGTTTTTTCAAGGTCTACTGAGAAATGGTTAATAATGAGGGGAAGAAAACCAATAACAGCAGACAGATTTGAAGTAGGGTCATGGTGATGAAGTTATGTAAAAAAAGTAATTTGGATTGATTATTTGAAGTGAGGGGCAGAAATTGTAGTGCTATTAGTAAATCAGGTTCTCAGAGGTGAAAGTTAAGGTATGTTGTTGTTTCTGTCTGCGTGACTGGTTTGGGAAGGTGTTCCCGATATGAGTGGAAGATGTGATGGGGTGAGAGAGGTATGGTGGATGTGTGCCTTATATACAAATATCAAGATAAAGTATGAATGAAAATTGTGGTGGGGTAGATAAGCCAAGGGAAGCCAAGAGGACCAAGGCTGAGCAAAGTGGATTAACTCCAAGACAACTTTAGCAGTCCTGATCTGCTAAAAAAAAATCATTATTAGGATGGATATCTGGATATCTCTAAGAAGTAAGAGTGTGTGATAACTCTTGTAGATTATGTGTTTGCACAGTGTTTTTTTTTTTTTTTTGGTGTATGAATTGGGGGGATTAAAGATCTGGGATGTGATATGGAGAGAAAATGAAATGTTAGAAAATGTACAGAGTGAATATTATACAGGTGGGGAGAGATTGAGGATGTGTTGGAAAATATAGTTGGAGGAGAGGCGTGAAAGTTTAATATTGAATCAACGTTTAGTGAGAGATAATAATCGGCTAGTAATGATAGGATGAAGAGCAGTATTAGCAGACAGATTTCTTGTCCAATCATGCTGAGGTAAGTATGTAAACTATAATCTGAACTAATTGCTTAAGGTGACAGGCAGTAACTTTGGTATTATAAGGCAGGATCTCAGAAGTGTGAGTTAAGGGATATTGTAGTTTCTGTCTGTATGGTTGATTAGAAGATGGTTTGAGATATGAACAAGAGATGTGATTCTGTGATGGGGTGAAGGTGATGTGGTTTGTGTAGTTTAAATGAAGACCAACAGGGCGTAGGTGGGAATTGGGGTAGGGCAATGGAGCGACAAAATGCCAAACATACTGAAGCTAATTAGACTGAGTCAACCCCAGAAGAACAATGGTGGTCATTCTCAACTCAATTTTATTTTTTTGATTTTGAGACCTGAAAGATAAAGAACACTGATTGGAACAGCTGATTGAACAAGTGAAAGTGCTTGATAAAAGTAGGAGCTGACCAGTCAGAAACAGCTGCAACAGTTTTACTTAAGCCTGAGGCATCCTTAGTGGACTGTTGATAAAGTCAATAAATAAATCACCAAATACTTCCGCTAGTCATACAGGCAAAGCACCTAAGTAAATCTCAAAGCCACTGCATGGAAGTTTAGAAGGCTGGTGAATAGCACCACTCAAATTCCCTTGCTTGTTATATAAACAGAAGCACAGCAGTACCCCAAATCCCCTTATAATACTTGACCACAGTTAAACTCCATTAGAACATGTTGCTTCTTTCAAATTTCATAGATTATGGCTAGATCTCTCCCTTAGCTTCATTTGTACATGTCAGCAACACTTATAAAAAGACTAAGTCACTACTCTTTTGGGTACAGAAATATCACTCTTTCTCTCCCAGTTCCCCAGATCAGCAATAGGAAAAGGAATTATTATCTCATCTTCAATATGATCTTCTTCTTCTTCTTGCTACTGCCTGTAAAAAAATGTTGTTTTATCATTCATGCCCCTAGAAATGAACACTATTGTTTACCTTTGGACAAAACCAAATGGCTCTTAATTAAGCAAAGGCTGATATACTCCTAATCTTCCTGTCCCAAATTCCACCCAATGCTGAAATCGTATGTCAAAACTCACCACAAATGTATGTATTGTAGCACACTGGCTAAGCTGAAGATGCTGAGATGCCTGAAAGAATATTGCCATGTGTTCCATGCTCAGCATGTCATTAAAAAGAACTTGCAGTGCCATTTTCAAAAAAACAATGTCTTGGTCATCGACACCCTCTTTGTTGTTCTTAAGATGTAATTTATCTTCTTGAATACTTACTACAATTAACCAGACTTTCTAGGTTAGGTTTTTGTTGAATCCATGATCTCTCGTAATAACTATGTGGCAGCAAGGATATCTTTTTAATTACTTATTGGCTTTGATCCTGTTATTCTTACCACATGGGTCTTCTAGGACTTCTCATATTGCTTATTATCATCACATTTTTCAGAAATAGCATCAAATTAGATCACATTACACATCCAAGATATACAAGCGACCTTCCATGGATATACTTCAATCATTCTATAAGACAGGAAATCTGACAACATTGTACAAAAAGACATAATGGTGGATTTCAAAAATGTTGGCACTGGAGAGTTCAAAATGGCCGCTGTTCTGTGAACACTGCTATCACCTAGCTCTCTGATATACCCTGGATTAAAACAAATCCAGAAGGCAACGCAGCAATAATAATACAGAAATAACTGTAGATATTTACTGCTAATATTATCCAGCAAACAAAAGAGGAAGAAAGAGTGACAGATTCAGCTCAGAAACAGCAGGATTAACTAAGATTTCTGAATAACAGCTTAAGCCATGTGCTACTAAGGCCCTGTATCTGACTACAAGATTGGTAAAACACTATACAGCAAGATGTCAAAAGAGAAAAATAATATGGAAAAACAACAACTAAGACCAAATTCTCAGTACTAGCCTCACCTGAGAAAGATACAACTTCAAAAAGACAAAAGACAACTAAACAAACTGACAACTCTAAAACTGCAAATAAATCCAAGACAGACCTGCCAGCTAATCTGGAAGACATAAAAACTGCCTTTTTACCTATCCAGTAAGCAATAAAGGACTTATCATTACAATTACAAACCTTTGGTGACTCATTCAGCCAAATAATATCCAGAATGGAAAAATCTGAGTCCAAAATAATAGAAAATGAAATAAAAATAGACTCTATTTCTCAAAGAACTGATGCCCATGACAAAGAAATACAAAACTTACAAGCAACAATAACAGACCTAGAACCAAGATCTCAAAGGAACAATATCATCATCAGAGGAATACCTGAAACTGTACCTCGTAACAACCTAATACCAACAATCAAGCAAATAATAAATTCCCTGCTAGAGGAACCTGAAGAAATACAGCAAATAACAATAAAGAGAGCCCACAGAGCCCTGAGGGAAATGCAAACACCACTGAAACCAAGACCTGTCTATATTAAAATATTAAACTATCAAGATGTAAATAAAATCATACTGGCAGCAAAGAAAAAAGGCACACTCACCTGGAATAATAATAAAATCTCCTTTGCTCAAGTCCTCCCAATACAAATAAGACAAGCAAGAGAACTACTATCTCCATACTGCAGGTTCCTAATAGAAAAAAAAAAATCAAATTCCAGATGAAATATCCAAATCAGTTGATCTTCTACATCAAAGAGATTAAATATGTGGTCACTAACCCCAAAGAGGAAAATGAGACATTCCTGGTCATTTTCAAGCAAATTCCACCTTCATCAACAAAATAAATCCGCAAAAAATGATAAACGACCCTTGGGTGAAGAAATGACCCCATTCACAAGCACTCTAGCTAGGATCCAACTCTGAAAGCTTCCCCTTGCTGTCTAGACCCTTAAATCCATGATGTGAGCCATGAGGAACACAGGAAAAGGAAGTACAGCCTGGGTATTAACCAAAAATCAACTGCCGTTTCCGATGCGCGAATATAGGAAGGAGCCTCCTCCTGGGACATTGATCTGCAAAATCGGTCTCCCTACGATTTTTGAGGGCTTCATCAAGAAGAAGAGTCAGACAAAACTGATCTCAGCAAGCCCCAAAAGATTTTACTACCTGAAAAACAAAAATTGATCTGCACCAGCTAAAAGACGAAAGCTGCACCATATATGTCAACCAACCTGCAAGCAAAACGTTGAAGAAATAAGGTACTGTTGAAATGAACCTTTCACTAAAACAGTACACCCAGTACTGTGAAGTTGAATGAAAATCCAGCCTTAAATAATAGGCAAGAAATAAATTGTCAGAAACAGGCTAGCTCATAGATTAATACTGGGGAAAAAAAAGAAAAAAAAAAGTTAAATGTTGTATGTAAATACTAGAAATGTGTTAAAAGATCCTGGAGAGAAGTAGTCTCAGGAAAATAGTAAAATAACCTAACAATCATGGGATAATGTAGATATAGCCTTAATATGCTAACTATAGCAGAAGGACTGTTTGGCTAAGCTGTTTTTTTTTTTTTTTTTTTTTACTTCCTACCCCTGATAAATAGGTGCCAGGTATATATTTTATAACCCACACAGACTGATGTGGAAAAACATTACAGGCACCAAAGAAGGCCAAAATCTGAATAAATAAAGGGGAGGAAAAAGAAGTTAAATGAAAGAAAAATGTAAAAATGGCAAGATTGATTGTTTAACAATATTACTATGGTACATATATTGCTATAATTTACTGAGGAATGTATATTAATATGCTGTTTTAAAAAAATATTATTAGAAAGAATTAGTCACAAGACAAAAACAATACAAGATGTACCTTAAATGCAATACCGTAAGTGTATAAATAATATGTTGGAAGAGGCTAGGGACATTAAGTAGCAGTGTTTGTTGAGGGAACTAGTATGTTCAGCTTTGTCCGCATTGTATATAGTAACACGGGGATACTATGGGTTAAATTTATATCTAGAAAGAAAACACATTCCAAGATTAGACGTGAAGGTAAACCATGTAATGAACTTTCATCCTCCCCCCTGATTATTCCTGGTCCAAGGATATAGTGGTTAGGCACAGAGTAGGGATGGGGATAAATAAATGCTTTCCTAAACCATCACACAGTAACACATACAAAGATAAAACAAAACTAATATACATGACATATCTAAGAAATACACCTAATGAATAAATGTGGGAAATAGAATCATGGAACATTAAAGGGCTCCAAAACAAGAAGAAAAAAAATCTATTCTTATATCTTACATTAAAAACTACAGCCAACCTCATACTAATACAAGAAACACACTTGACTGCAGAGCAATGGGCATAAATTAGCAGAAAGAAATGGATAACTCACATCATAGCTTCAGAGGGGAAACAAACAGTGCTGGGGCGGCCATAATAATTAAAAAACAATTTAAGGAAAAAATACTTAAAACCAAAGCTGACAAGGAGGGAAGATGGTGTTACGTAACATTTACTAGTCCTACAATACCAAAACCTATAATGGCACTTAATGTTTACACACCTTGTAGTAATCAACAACACTTTTTTTTGTCATTATACCCAACCTTAAACCAATTTAAAGATCACTACCTAGTGATTGGAGGTAACTGGAACACATATCAAAGCCCAGAAAAGGATAAATCTAATCTGACCAAATCACATAATAAACAAGCCACATTAGCCCTTAATGAACTCAAACAAGATTTCAAACTATATGACACTTTTAAATATGGGAACAGTGAAAATAAAACAGGGAAATTCACATTCTATTTGCAATGCCACAAAATGTGGTCAAGGATAACTTTCTTCTTTATCTCTGACATATTCATTAACATGGACCCAACAATAACTATACATAACAGGTTCTTTTCAGATCACTCCAAAATCACACTGAACATTAACTGGGACAAAAAGATATATTTAGAGAATGGGGGTAATAACTGGTCATTAAACCCTAATTTACTTTCCAAAATGGATGTAATAAAAGAAACAGAAGCAATACTAAAAATAGCTCTTACAAATATCATTAACTCCCAAGTACCAACGGACATAGAATGGGCTGCAACCAAAGCACAAATTAGAGGATTGTTTATCAAAAAAGCAGCCTACTACAAAAAAATACAACTGAAAGAGGAACATACACTGAAAGGAAAAATAGAGCATCTTGAAAAAGAATTAATAAATAACCCTAAGAACCAAACAGAAGCAGAACTTTTAAAACTGCAAAGGGATCTATATATGTTAGAAACCAGGAACCTATCTTTTTATGAAGCCAGAATGTTAGCCACTTACACAGAAGAAGCTCAAATACCATCTAGAGCTCTGGCCAGAATTATCTCCCAACACAAAAATGCCTCCAATAAATCAGAAATAAACTACAGAGACAAAAACTACACAAACAATGAAGACATTATTAAAACATTTGAACAAACATACACTCAAATATATGGAGCATAAATACTACAAACCTCAAAGGAAGATAGAACTCTTTTCCTTTAAAAACTGAAATTCCCTAAACTAAATTTAGACCAACAACAAAAAAAAAAAACTAACTGAACTGATATCCATCAGTGAAATTATTATAACAATCAAACACTTAAAAGCGCATAAGGCTCTGGGTCCAGATGGACTCACATCAGAATTTTACAAAGCATTTTCCCCCTTGATAGCCAAACTACTATACTATACACTGAATTACATAATAAACTATAAAATAAATGATATCCACTTTAATGCCTCTAAAACCATCTTTATATTAAAAGAACACACAGACCCCCAAAACTCAGACAGCTACAGACCCATCTCCCTCTTAAATATAGATACTAAAATATCTACCTCTATACTTGCAAACAGAATGAAAAATCTGATAGAGAAAATCATCTCCTTAGAACAATCCGGTTTTACACCACATAGACAGACTAGTGACAATACATTAACATTAGATACACTAATATCCTATGCTAACCGATACAATATCAACATCTGCACAGTGGTAGTGGATGCCCACAAAGCATTTGATAGGGTTAATCTAGAACTCTTACTCCAAACACTACCCTACTTTAATATACCCAATAACTTCATTCACATCTTCCAAACTCTCTATAGCAACCCATACACATCTCTATATATATATAAATAAAACTTGGTCAAATAGGATTCTAATAAAAATGGAACAAGACAAGGATGCCCATTATCATCCTTCCTGTTTAACCTTTACCTAGAACCACTCTTTCTATACATTAAACAAAACACATACCACCATCCTCCATCAACACACAACCTCAAAATATACCTCACTGATTTTGCCGATGATCTGAACATATACTGCACTACACCAAACTCAGATATAAACAAAATAATAGCTGCAATTGAACATTTCTCGACTATGTCTAGCTACAAACTAAACCTCAATAAAACTAATATTTTCCCCCTAAAAACACACACAACTCATCTCACTAATACCATTGTTAAACACAATAAAAATAAAAGAAGAAACTAAATACCTGGGAATCACCTTTTTCCAGAATAACAAAGACTTCTACCAACACAATGTAAACCTTAAATGGCAAAACATAATGCAAGACTGTAAAAGATGGAACAACCTAAAACTACCATTCTTGGCCAAAGTATCAATAATCAAAATGAACATTTTACCTAGACTAATGTATATATTCATGACATCACAGACAATAATACATAATAAATTCTTCAAACAAATTCATACCTTCTTAGCAAAATTTATATGGGAACCCAAAAAAAAAAAACAGAATCTTCTATCAAAGTTAACACTCCCCAAAACAAAGGAGGACTAAATTTACCATATTTTAAAATGTCCTACTTGATCATTAACACTAACAGAATATTAAGAATAGCTGAACATAACCCGTCAATGGAAAATTGGTCTCCTCTTTGGCTGACAATCTATTATAGATATATTAAAGCTCTAGGTTTCAATCCCAAAGCACTTCCATTCCTGAATCAGAAAGACATACAAATGTATAACATTATAGAGCCCTTAAAACATTCTATAAACTTAGCACAAAAATTCTTTCAATTCTTGAACCTTGGACAAGCCATGACAATACTGCAACCCCTTCATAAAAATCCAAACTTAAAAATAAATAATAAGATGCTGGACTTATTCCCTTTTCCCAGACTGAAAGATAAAACAATCCAAGATATTTATCCTTACCTTAACTGCTCAATACAAGAAATGAGGACCAACTTAAAACCTCACTAAATCACACATAATAATCCTAGGACAAATCAAAGAACTGTGTTCCATTTACCTCCAAAATGCTACTATGACCAATAGTGACATATAAACTTGTAGCAGGTTTTAGAAAACTATTATCACAACAAAGAAAACTATTACTAATTCATATAAAATGAAAATTAAATCAAATACCAGAAAGACCTCCTCTTCTCTAACTACTGGAGAATAATTAAACCATCCATAGACGATCAGCAAATAAGCCAGGCAATCAATCTAGCACTGAAGATTATACCCCTCAAAAAGTTAGCATACACTCAGCTCATGATCAATAATAATGCATATTTTACACCTGCAATCCTACACAAATTTAACACATCAAAATCATCTTTCTGCCCATACTGTAAGGACCAGATAGCTGACTTAATCAATGTATTTTGGAGCTGTAAATGTGACTATAAACTCTGGTACTCTCTCAAGGTACAATTACAAAAAAATGGGTTATCAAACATCATCATTAACTTGGGAATTCACTCTATTACACATTCTGTCACCCAACATACCAAGAAAACAAGCAAATACACTTTTAACAATCTTCCTACTAATGAAACTGTATATAGCTTTTAAATGGCTAGATACAATAAATATCTCTTGGGATGGTTTTAAACAAGTAACTATACAACACCGTTTAGCTCATAAAAATAGTAATAGATAAAAGAAACAAAAACATGATATCAAGAGAAATTTGGGAACAAACTTTTAATATCATATTAGCATAATTCATCTTACAGCAACTTAGAAATGCACTGTAATGGAACCAAAGAACACATACAAGTTCAGTTATTAAATAATTTGGATATAACGAATGTATATACTGTCTGTATACCTGTGGAATTAACAGTGAAAGTATCTATGTACATAGTGTAAATAGATATGTTATACGACCTATACCTATGGTATTGACATCAATGTATATATATATATATATATATATATATATATATATATATATATATATATATATATATATATATATATATATATATACACATATATACACGGTCATGTTGTAAGATGGTTTTTATCTGTGACATTTATTAATGTAAAAAGAAAAAGAAAAATGATTGAAAAAAATGTTGGCACTAGTTTACAGTGAAAACAGAACAGAGGTAAGGCTCCAGGCTTCTTCAAATTGTTTATTACTGCAGAACACAAGCGCTTTCACCATTAGGCTTTTTCAGGTGTATTAACTAACACATTTGCACTGTATTTATACCAAATGTCACATGACCACATTAAAATCTTAAAGACACATAGGATCACATACAATACATGTAAAAGCAGTACTCAAAACTATACATTTGAACAATGACATATAACTATAAAAATAAAAAGTATATCATCTTCGTAGTGGTCTATTTTTTAAAATAGGTCTTCATGGTATATGGTCATTTAGACCACGTCCTTCATTCGCTCTTAACCTCACTATCCACTTTGTTTCTAAATTTTCAGTTTGTAACTTCATGTCACCATCCCTTAAACTTTCAAAACTTCTGCCTATTACCCTAAAAGTAAACCTACGCTGTGTGCTGGTTTCTTTTATATGCCTAGCTATGGTGTTAAACATACTTCCTTTCTTTATATGGTAAATGTGTTCCCTAATTCTATCTCTAAGTAGTCTATCAGTTTTACCTGCGTAAAATTTTCTACATGTTTGACAAGTAGCCAGATAGACCACATGCGTGGAATCACATTTAGCATTTATATTAAAAGTGTGTATCACACCTGTATCTGGATGTTGAAATTGCGTGCTAGTATCTATAAAACTACAAAAATGGCATTTGTTACATGGTCTAGTCCCTAAGTTATCACTAAGCATAACCTGTTCTCTAGGATTACAAAGTTGTCTTTTTAATGATTTCTGCTTCTTAAAAGTAAATTGTGGGTATAACCCTATTAATTTACTTACTTGTTTATCAGAGGTCAAGATATTCCAATTTTTATTAATCACATCTGTATAATATTTTGTGTTAATAGAATAACTAAAACATAACTTTAAAGGTTGTGAAGTTTCTGACTTTCCTGTCATCCTACTACCTTCTATCCGTTTAGAAAAATACGGCCTAGCTTTACTATGTTTTAAATTTCTTACTGTCTGCAGACTTAGATCAATCAGCTTCTGATCATAACCTCTTTCCATTAGTTCACTTTGCGTTTTACTAAGTTGTAATATAAAATCATCTTCTTTTGCATTTAATCTAGAAGCCCTGTATGCTTATTTTGTGCTACATTTCTAAAAATGAACTGGGGATGCATACTATCTCTTCTAAGGAGGTTATTTACGTGACATTTCTTCCTAAACATTTTGGTGTTCAAATGACCATCTAAGTCTCGTAATGCAGTTACATCTAAGAAACTGATTTCACTGTAAGAATAATTCAAAGTAAATTTAAGAAAGTTTGTAGAGACATTAATGTAGTTAACAAAAGTAATAAGTTCATCTATTGAACCTCTCCATAACAGAAAGAGGTCATCCACAAATCTACGGAAGAACCTATTTTATTTTTATATTCACTCATCTCTAACACAGTTTTCTCCCATCCTAACATTACAGCATTAGCATAGCTGTTAGCGCAAGATGTTCCCATGGCTACACCATGACATTGCCAATAAAATCTATCCCTAAATATAAAAAACATTATTTTCCAACACCAGTCTTAATAACACTCATGTTGACTCTAAAGTGTTACTGTCAAATTTCCCATTTTCAGTCATTAGTTCAATAATGCTAATTCCATAATCATTTGGTATAACAGTAAACAATGAGACTACATCAAGTGTTACCAATAATAATTGCATCTTGTCAACATGTTCCCTTTCAGTTGTAAAACTATATAAATCCTTTACAAAATGCTCAGTGTCTTTCAAAATTTGGTTAGTTTGATTTATAAGATTTCTAAGTGTTTTTTCCAAAAAGATGGAGATAGATTCGGTGCACCAATTTCTACCAGCTACAATAAGTTTTTATAGGGGGATTTTCAATACTTTTATGTATTTTGGGTAGACCTTGAATCATCAGTATAGTGGGGTTGTGAATCAAAAAATAGTTAAGTAAACTTTCATCTATACGTTTCATTCTTGTCATCTCTTTTAGTTGCTTATGAACATGCTCAACTATTTTATTTACTCGTACTATATCAATTATCTTATAAAAAGTATCATCACTTAATAAAAGTAACATTTTCGTATCATAATCTTCTCTATCTAAAATGACAATAGGCCCTCCCTTGTCAGCTGGGCGTACAATAATAGACTGATCTGTCTGTAAACTCTTTAGTGCCAAACTTTCATCCTTATTTAAGTTATACCATTTCTTCCCATTAATTTGTGTTCTTTGTTCATAAAAAACTTTATAGGCATCATCAATACAAACTTTTTCAAAGGCAGATAACAGTGGATTAAATTTAGGCATAAAATTGCTTGGTTTCCTAAAAACAGAACAGTAGATTTGTGGATGACCTCTTTCTGTTATGGGGAGGTTCAGTAGATGAACTTATGACTTTTGTTAACTACATTAATGTCTCTACAAACTTTCTTAAATTTACTTTGAATTATTCTTACAGTGAAATCAGTTTCTTAGATGTGACTGTATTACAAGACTTAGATGGTCATTTGAACACCAAATGTTTCATTTTTAGAAATGTAGCACAAAATCAAGCATACAGGGCTTCTAGATTAAATGCAAAAGAAGATGACTTTATATTACAACTTAGGAAAACGCAAAGTGAACTAATGGAAAGAGGTTATGATCAGAAGCTGATTGATCTAAGTCTGCAGACAGTAAGAAATTTAAGACATAGTAAAGCTAAGCCGTATTTTTCTAAACAAATAGAAGGTCGTAGAATGACAGGAAAGTCAGAAACTTCACAACCTTTAAAGTTATGTTTTAGTTATTCTAGGAACATAAAATATTATACAGATGTGATTAATAAAAATTGGAATATCTTGACTTCTGATAAACAAGTAAGTAAATTAATAGGGTTATACCCACAATTTACCTTTAAGAACCAGAAATCATTAAAAAGACAACTTTGTAATCCTAGAGAACAGGTTACGCATAGTAATAACTTAGGGAGTAGACCATGTAACAAATGCCATTTTTGTAGTTTTATAGATACTAGCACACAATTTCAACATCCAGATACAGGTGTGATACACACTTTTAATATAAATGCTAAATGTGATTCCACACGTGGTCTTTCTGGCTACTTGTCAAACATGTAGAACATTTTATGTAGGTAAAACTGATAGACTACTTAGAGATGGAATTAGGCAACTCATTCACCATATAAAGAAAGGAAGTATGTTTAACGCCTTAGCTAGGCATATAAAAGAAACCAGCACACAGCATAGGTTTACTTTTAGGGTAATAGGTAGAAGTTTTGAAAGTTTAAGGGGTGGTGACATCAAGGTACAAACTGAAAATTTAGAAACAAAGTGGATAGTGAGGTTAAGAGCGAATGATGGACATGGTCTAAATGACCATATACCATTAAGACCTATTTAAAAAAAATAGACCACTATGAAGATTATATACTTTTTATTTTTATAGTTATATGTCATTGTTGAAATATATAGTTTTGAGTACTGCTTTTACATGTATTCTATGTGATCTTATGTGTCTTTAAGATTTTAATATGGTCATGTGACATTTGGTATAAATACAGATGCAAATGTGTTAGTTAATACACCTGAAGAAGCCTAATGGTGAAGCGCTTGTGTTCTACAGTAATAAACGATTTGAAGAAGCCTGGAGCCTTACCTCTGTCCTGTTTTTGCTTTTCAATCAAGGATATACTTTTTATTGAGGTACCTGGTAGCTGTTGGGACTGTTTTGTGCTTTATCTACTAGTTTACAGTAAGCACAGAGCTTATTAATACTATTTACTATTAAATAGACTGTTTATTAACTTTAGTATCTGGTGTGCTATGCATTTTATATGTTGGATGGCATATTACATACTTCATTGAGATGATATTTTATAAGCTCTTTTACCTATTTATTCATTTTTGTCCATGTATTTATTGCCAAAGCTGTAACTGTATATGAACACCGATATTTATTTTGTCTTGTTTTGCGTTGGAATATGTTGTGGCTGAAAATGGTCCTTCTGACCAATCTGCTTTTGTATTCATCACAGTAGTTAACATATATAAACACACAAGGATTAATCCCTGTCACTCAAAATCATCATCACATAATCAAATTATTGAAAAAATAGAGTCCTGAATTGTATTATATAAAAACAATATCAATGAAACCACAAGACACATTTGCTATGTTAATGGAATGGTAATATAAACTTCCATTGAAAGATAGTTTTATAGTACATTAAATGCGTTTGCCTTGTAATTCCACTGGTATAGACACATCTACATTTAAAAGGTAAATACTAATAATCATTTTAGTAATTTAAACACTTGACTATACTAATATAAGGATTTTAGATTTCATTTTTTTTCAGGGGAAAATACTCCCTTGCAATACCCATATGCTTGCTAGTTTCATATATTTGAGCTATGCCAACACAGCCTCAGGAAAATAAATATTGTCAACTATTCCCTTTTCCAAATAAGAATAGGAGAGTGGGATATATGTATAAAGGGGCTGCATGGAGACCTGCCTTTTCATAACAATGATGATAGTGTTATATGTATTTCTGTAAAATGAGTATTCTTTCAGGGTAGCTTCCTATGCCGTTTTACAATCAAGCTTTTTAAAGATTTCAGACATCATTTTTGGACTAATGTAACTCATGCTTCTATGCATCCATATTTTACTGGATCTTTAAGATGTAACAAATAAATGCATTCTAGTGAGAATTCCGAAATATAAAAGGAATAATCAATCATTTAGCAGTACAGGAGAAAAGAAAAAATGTAAAGACGCATTTGTAGAGCCAGTTAGTTTGATGTATACTCTCTTTTTAAAGGCTACTTACATTCATAAAATAAAACTCCAGCAATGGCAGAGACAAATAAGTAAACAAATTAGCATTCACAGTTTCGTAGATTTGGTTTGTAGTTTTACAGCCCTCAGGCAATTCAAAAGCTTACATACCATCCATCTTATATATGAATTTCTTGTCAACCACATCACAATGCATTGTGCGTTAAGGACAGAGTACTTTTCAAGCTTAACTGGACATTTTTTTTCAAAGAAAGGGAAGTGGTTAGGAGCCAAACTTATTTCTAAATGCTTATATGACTATTTACTTTTCTAAGACTATGCACAACCATCTGCTGTTTTGACTCTGTGGTATATAATTTAGACAAAGGGATTTGCACTGTAAGGGATCCTTACTAACTAAGGACAAACATGTCTCACCTCTTAAAAATCAATATAAAATGGACTGCTGTGCTAGATATCTGATTATAATTTCATAACAACATAAATCAAAATGACCATTTTGATCTGATAATATTTACTGTCAGTGTAGGGAATTTGCTTAGAGTGGTATAAACAGAGGGCTAACTTATATAACAGTTTAGATCTAAGTAGGAAGGTAAGTAGAGGTAACCTGATTGTTGGAGATCTGTCGGTAATTTGCTTTAGTATCCTGTGAAAAAATGTATAATATTTCAGAGTTCCAGATGACATACTAAAGCTGAAGGCGACTTTTAGACCCACGACAATGGCTAGGTTATTAAACTTGTAGCCAAAATTACAGGAACTTTACCTTTCCATCCACTTTACCATTATGACTCAAGAGATGTTAACCATAATAATAGCTTAATTTATCTAAATACTAAAATAATTGCTATTTTCTGTTCATTTTATATTATAGCCAGCAAATAAACAACCAACATTCTACAATGTGCATTTTACATATTTATTTATTTATTTATTTTTGTGATTTGGTGTTGTTTAATTTTATGTAGGAATTCAAATCACTTTGCATAACATATTGTAGACTGGATGCTAGCAGGGTGATGAAATTATGTCATCTCAATGACATATGAACTGCTAGAGATGACAGAGCAGGTTAGTCAGGGTAGTGTGAGTCAATGTCATACTTTAGGAACAGTATGTCTACAGGATTGAGGAGAGTTACTAGATACTAAATAAATCAAGAAGCACAAAAGAAAGCTGTTATTTAATGTCATTTAGAAGTGTTTTAAGTCCACAATGAAGATCATGTCAGTAGCTTACAATAGCACCAACCACAGTGAGTCAGTGAAAAGAAACACTAGCATTGTTTCAAAGACAGACTAAGAAGACTGTGAATATCACTGTCACTGAAACAACCATAGGAATGCCACACTATATGCTTTTATTGATGAACAAATGGAAAATGACAACATATTGTGCTATTCTTTTTTACTGTACAGTGCCTAGATATGTTTAAATATTGCTGAATTGCAGATGCATTGAAAAATATTAGTAAATATCTAAACACTCCAGTGGAATAGAGGGATAAAGCCCAGATTATGACCCAGGTAAACTAGAACTCAATTAGCAACTTGGGTGCCTTGCAGAAAATGGGGGTGTTTCTGTTCTGGGTGTGTACTGACTTCTATCTAGAAGAACTTTGGTGGAGGTCAGAGGTCAGGGAGAAGAAATGCCAAGCTGGGGTCAGGAGAAATGATATAGTACATACCCCTTACTTCCGGGGAGGGGGAGTTGAACACTATAAATTCCTCATGCCAGCCAGGTGTATCTCAATGGCAGGCAGCTAGGGAGAACTATAGTCACACAAAAAATTCCAAATCCCTTGGATGAGAGCAGTAGTCCAAATGCTCAGCCCACTCCTCCACTGACAAGAAAAATGCTAAGGATGTGCTGTCAGATGGGAGGATGGATTTATTGGGCAGGGAGGAGAGACTTGATGGTAAGTGGTACTGGACTACAAAAAAGAAAAGAAAAATGTTAGTAAATATCACTCAGCACAATGATAAGCTCTTGAATAATATGTTCAGATATGCTAAATATCTACACACACACACACACACACACACACACACACACACACACACGTGCACGCACCCACACACACATACACACGCATTATCACACATTAATAAATAGAATAATGTAGACTCACTCTTATCAGGTCTCACTGGGACCAGACCATTGGCTGGATAAATGAATGGCTTGTTAATCAGAAAATGCATACAGAATAGCATGTATAGGTTATAAATCAGCTGGAATAACATGATTTATGTTAGTATGCATTTTTCTAATGAATATGAAACTCAAATGTCTGTCATTATTTAGCCCAGAAGAGGCAGAAGTGTTGTTCTTCTCTGATCTCTTTTGCTAGGACTACAGTAGCAATTTGATGGCTGGTTAAAGAGGAGGCTGGTTAAAGAGAGTCCAGATAATAGGGACCCTACTGTAAAATGAAAAAAATGACTGTAATAAACAAAAAATCATTTTAATGATAAAAAATTCATAGAATGTTAACATTTTCATTCCTTAAAACAGACTTCATCAAACTGTGAGATACACATGACAAAGTTACATGAGCTGTAATGTAACTTCATTCAGTGTAAACATATTTTAAAATTCTTCACATTATTTGGGCCCGAAGGACTACAGGCATTTAACTTTCATGCCAACAATATTCTTTCCAATCAGGGTCATCCTTTGTTTCTAGTCACAGACATCTGCATGCTTAAATAATGCATGTCTATCCTGCAATTTTGAAACATGCACGTGTTCATGTAGTCTGACATATAACTCCCATGATGCCTTCTCAATATAAAATGAGTTACATTTAGTACAATATGCTGTATAAATAATGAACCTTGATTTACAATTAAACAAGCTGGGTACCTGTACACTGCATCCACTGAGTTTCTGTTTGACATCCCATGGAAAATATACTGACATTGATTGCAACCATAACATTAATAAGCATCCTTTTCCCATGATAAAAGCATTGTTGTTAGATTACTCTACCTGCACTAACACAATTCTAACATTTTTTTCTGATAAAGACTGGATTACTCCCTACTGAATTCATGGTTTCCTGGAATCCCCTCAACATGTTTCATTATTTTAACACCAGTGATCTAATGCTAGGTTCATCCACTGAGGATTTTAATAGCATACAGGATTTTGATCTAGTCAGCGATCAATATTTGCTTATTATGTGTTCAAGACATGGATGCCAAGAATTTCACCTTGAGAGTTACAGAAAAAAAACACTTAAGTGTTTTAGTGGCTTTCAAAGCCATAAAGCACTTGGCAAGTGCTATCAGAAAGATGGTGTAACACAGTTCCTTATGTTTACACTCACCTAGACATGCCTCTCAAGCATCCAGATTTTCACAGAATGTCCAGATTTTTGCCTTGTGTGTTTGGTCTGTTCCTCATAAATTATTTATGTTTTGGACAAATTATTGAGTACTGAAGTCACTAAATAATGACATTCATTTAAGTTTCAGATTTTGTATCCTTTAGAAAATGCTGGCAAACATGTGTCCTGTTATTCTTGCTACTTTCTAGGTTTATGAGAGGAAGTGAGGGACACATTGTCGGTATGTATAGCAAGGAGAAACAAATCTGTTTTTTATTTTGAGGCTGTCTTTTGGTGGTTAGTACTGGCAGATTTGACTACTAGTGTTAGACCTGATCTTAACACGTTAAGTAACTGGTAGTTTTACATTTGTTAAGATCAGGCCTTGCTCTACGGTAACACTTGACTGATATGTCTTTTTCCATACACTACATAGCTCTGAAATCAGTGTTGGTTCTTATAATACTATTTAAATCTTAGCACCTAGCTAGCAGAAAGTAGTTGATCTCCCAATGCTGATTTCTGGAAAGAGATCATTAACCATCTTTACCAGACAAACTCTCCAAAGAATCTAATCAAACCAACTTTCTCCATTAAAAAATACAGTTTCATCTGTGAGGTGGCTCATCCTTTTGAACTGCCCTTTTTTGATATTCTGTTTCAAAAATTTAGGATACATACTGTCCTAAGAAAGGTAGGCATTATTTTGCACAGGTTTTTGAATATCCTAGACAATGGAGACCCTTCTTTTATATAAATCTCTTGGTATAAGAAATTGACATGTTCTTTATAAAATTCCAAAGTGAAAGATAGATATTTGTAGACTTGATTCAAATAACTTATAAATCTTTTTAATTCAGTCACATTTCTATGCCATAGCATAAATGTCATTAATAAAATGTTTGAAAAAATAATATTGCTGACTCATAGCTACTCTAATCAACTGCCTAGAGAGACTTGATTCAAACTGAAAAAAATATATAAGGGCTAACATGGCATCTATGTTTTCCATCAATAATCTTATTTGTTTGCCAGAAAAAGTAAAAAGTTTGTGTCCCACAACCTCAAGGCCTGCATTATTGGGAATTACTGTATACATGGATTTTACATCTATAGTTACTAAATCACTGTCGTCATGAGCTGACTAAATTGCTGCAGTTGACCATGCTTGAATGATGTGGAGACTTTTAAAATAGTTCAAATAGAAAGAAATGATGTGGAGAATTTTAAAATAGTTCAAATAGAAAGAATTTACAACACTGATCATGTGAATTGATCATGTGTCTTTTTCCAGTTATTTAAGCAAGTCAATTAATTAATTACTCTCACAGACTAAAGAAGTCACTTTTAAGTGACAAAAGAGCTAAGCCAGATATGATGAAGCCTTGTTAAGGTGAAAATTATCATCTACTTAATATATTTTATTTTTTAATAAAGAGTTATCAATGTCTAAACAAGTTATACATGCATGATTACTTTGAAGTCTCAACTGAGATTGGCCACAGCTCGTGGTTCTTTTTTCCTGATTTTCAGAAGTCTCAGCCAGCAACATTATTTGTTAAGAAGTACAAATGTTCCCTGTGGTTTTATATATAAAGTGGAGGTAACACTTTTGTCTCCCATCAGTAGCTGGCAGGGTTTTGGGGGGAAGTAATATACAGAAAGTTGGATGCCCACACCAGCCGTATGGGGAGCATTCTCTGGTGACTTGTTGAATCATGTTCCTGCCCAGCACTGACTCCAGCTTCTGAGATAGGACACAGCGGTGATGATTCCCAGGGTAACGTGTAAGCTGCCAGAGACTGCATTCTTCAATACCCAATATTAGCCATCAACCCAGTAATCTCCCACCTTCTATGTCTTTACCCACTATATATGTTGGTCAGTTTTCCCATCTCCATTGTCTAACCTGCCTTTTCTAATATCTCCTTCAGCATTGCGCTCCCCCTCCATCACTTTGTTATCCAAAACCCTGTGAATCACATCTGTCATTCCCTACTACTTATCCTCCCCTTGTACTCACCTCTTACTTCCTCGACTTCATCTCCAGCTTTCCCTTTTCTAAACCAAAAATAAAAGAGCACCTGCCCTACAAAAAATGCAATGCCCATGCCTTTCAACTTCCAAGATACTTGAGCAGCGTACAAATGATTAGCTCCAATTGTCTGTTATAAATGTATCCTTTTCTGACATAACATCAAGGACTTAAGTAATTAAGTGATTACAACTATTGCTAGAGTTTTCCAGGAATACTGAGATAAGAAATTGAGTAGCATATGCTCCTACCATCCTACATTCTGCTTGTTCCTTATTTACTCAGCGTGTGTTCTACCCCCTGCTTATTTCCCCTGTTTGGCTCTGTCCTATACTTCCAGTAAAAAAAAATAGATAAACACAGCACATACATTCCCAGAAAGGGATTACATAAAAATCATCTTTCTGTAGTCATTTATTATGGGATGGTTCACACAGAGCAATGCTGATGTACAAGTACAATGAATGAGACATAAAACTTCTTGGCCTGTGTTCTTGTTGCAGTATGCAAATGCATTACACTTCCCTGATAAGCGTATTCTATATCTTTTTTCAGTCTGATTCTTCTGTGACTCCCCTTGTTAGGAAAGTCAGGATTTGCTGGCATGAGGACTGAAATGATTGCTTGATTCCCCTGATGGTGTCATATCTTCCTTTTTAATGACATTCACATTATAGTACAGGCCAATGCTCACACTCTGATGTCAGGACTGCTGCAGGTCTGTACATCATAATGTTACTTCACTGTATACTGACACACCTCTTCAGATATCGCATTGTTCTTCATTCATGTATAGTCATACCACATTCTCCATTGTCTTTACAGCCCTTTGTAGGCACTCTTCTTCTCAACTTCTGCTCAGCTGTGTGGTTTCTGTTGCTAGAATGAAACCACTACTCCACTCTTAGCCATCCATGATATTTTCCCTTTCATAGGTCATTTCTCTGCACACACACACACACACACACACACACACACACACACACACACACATACACACACACGTGTGTGTGTGTGTACGCATATATATGCATATGTATATAAAGCTGTACACTATGCCAGGATTCATAATGCTATCTTCCCATCTGTGCATGTGAACTTACGGTGACTACCGGAGGTGTTCATGCATATTCAATGTTGACCTCAGCTGCTTGCACTTTAATCTGGCCTTGAGGTGATCTGACACAATTTGGCCACCGTGTTGCAGCGTGATGAGATGCTGTTAATCACACACAATAACTTGTCCACATGCATAGGTATTAAGTATTGAGGCTTATTAAGGATGCAATAAAAGTAGTTATGGCTTTATCGTGATTTTGGACTTGATGTTTCCAAACCTCCTGGTAAATGTAAAGTTGAGCAGTATAGAGCAATCTATTGTATTTAGAATTCACACACATTAGTTATAGTTACTTATTACATATTAAGACTAAAACTGTGAAAATAACTTCAACGCTTCTGCTGATACTTTCTGGCATATCTTCCTGTATTAGCATTGACAATGCTTCCTCTGATTTACCACCACTGACATTACAATATAAAATTGCTAATGGATGCTCTAAAGCACTCTTAGCTATAAAATCACAGCTTGTGTAATGCATATTTACGATACTCATGATATGACAAGCTATATTGTTAATCTGCATCATTATTGCACTGGTATGTTCATTTCCAAATGACCAAGGTGTACATTTGTAGCCTTCTCAAATAAAATTCTGAAAGAATATACACTTTAACATGTTAGACTATATCATAAATACTGACACTGCATTACTGTTAGAAGTTAAACTATATAAATAACTAAGGCACTTTCATAAGTATCAACATTTTGCACATTTTTTGTTGCAGTCTTAAGCAAAGTGTTCAACATCATTTCAATGACAACTACAAAATGATGTGTCTGTCATCGGTGGCTCATGTGGATATCAAGGCATTTCATATTTTACAAGAATTTAAAGCCACAGTTATCAGAGCTTCAGCAGCAGCTGTTGTTCTGGAAAAGAAAGAAATTATCTGACAGTTGTGCCAAAACATTAATATGCATTCACAATAAAACATACAATGGCTTAATAATTAGCAGGATAAATTCTTGCAGTTTAATACATGCAAGGTAAACTGCAGTATCAATGTAAATTATAGCAAACATAAGTTTCATATCTTAGTTATTCAGCATATAACATATTTGCATTTGGTGAAAAAGGCTGTGGGTTCTATTCCCACATCATACAGTTGCACTAGCTTTTCATTACTGACACTACAGAGTAATATAAGAAAGTTTCTGCACTCCTGAGTATATCATTCCCCTTTGTGACATTAAATTGAGGCCCCTTCTGCCTGAGTTGCTAGTAACTCAGGTGAATGCAAAAGATTCAATGACACTTGTCAAAAAGAACATGAGTCTCTAACTTTTATACAAAAGAACATATTTAACATATTTACAAATGTACAAAGGAAATAATACAATAAGGATTCCGTAGTACAAATTATAGAAAAATAAATGACATTTGTGAATTGCGAAAAACACGTTTCTGCTTCTAAACTTAAAAAAAAAAATCATAAATGAAAAAAATGAGCAATAATAAGTAATCCATTCCCCACTCTTTCGTCCATCGCCAAAATATTATTCTACACAAAACTTCAGTCAAACAACACGGTTTATTATATAGTACTTTTTGGCATCTTGCTAACCATAAAAACAATCCACAAAGAAAATTTCTGAACACATGCATCCCGTGGAATCCCATAGTCTCCAAATCTCCAAACTGTATAATAACCATTGAAATATATATATATATATATATATATACACACATATATATATATATATATATATATATATATACACACACACACACACACACACACACACACACACACACACACACACACACACACACACACTGAATATAAAAAGTTTACACACCCCTGTTAAAATGCCAGGTTTTTGTGATATGAAAAAATGAGACCACAATAAATCATTTCAAAACTTTTCCCACCTTTAATGTGACCTATAACATATACAATTCAATTGAAAAACAAGCAAACCTGTTAGGTGAAAATATATAAAAAATAAAAAACGTACCATAAGCTGGTTGCATAAGTGTGCACAGCCTTAAACTAATACTTTGTTGAAGCACCTTTTGATTTAATTACAGCATTCACTCTTCTTGGGTATACACCTGCCATCAATTAAAGAGACTCTGATTAATCCCAAATGAAGTTCAGCTGTCCTAGTAGGATTTTCCTGACATTTACTCAGTTGCCTGCTACAGCAAAAGCCATGGTTCGCAGAGAGATTACAAAGCATCAAAGGGATCTCATTGTTGAAAGGTATCAGTCAGGAGAAGGGTACAAAAAAAGTTCCATAGCATTGGATATACCATGGAACATAGTGAAGACAGTCACCAAAAAGTGGAGAAAATATGGGACAACAGTGACATTGCAAAGAACTGGACGTCCCTCCAAAATTGATGAAAAGACAAGATGAAAACTGGTCAGGAAGGCTGCCAAGAGACTTACAGCACCACTGGAGGAGCTGCAGGAATTTCTGGCAAGTACTGGTTGTGTACTGCATGTGACAACAATCTCCCGTATTCTCTGTATATCTGGGCTATGGAGTAGGGTTGCAAGATGGAAACCTTTTCTGGCAAAGACAAATATCCAGGCCCGGCTAAAATTTGCAGAACAATACATCAAGTCTCCCAAAAGCATGTGAGAAAATGTGCTATGGTCTGTTGAGACCAAGGGTGAACTTTTTGGCCACAATTCCAAAAGGTACGTTTGGCGCAAAAACAACTCTTCACATCACCAAAAGAACATCATCCCCATGGTGAAGCATGGTGGTGGCAGTATCATGCTTTGGGGTTGCTTTTCTTCAGCTGGAACTGGGGCTTTAGTCAAGGTGGAAGGAATTATGAACAGTTCCAAATACCAGTCACTTTTGGCCCAAAATCTTCAGGCATCTGCTAGAAAGCTGAAGATGAAGAGGAATTTCATGTTTCACCACAGCAATGACCCCAAGCATACATCCAAATTAACAAAAGAATGGCTTCACCAGAAGAAAATTAAAGTTTTGGAATGGCCCAGCCAGAGCTCAGACCTAAATCCAATAGAAAATCTGTGGGTTGACCTGAAGAGGGCTGTGCACAAGAGGCGCCCTCACAATCTGACAGATTTGGAGTGCTTTTGCAAGGAAGAGTGGGCAAATATTGACAAGTCAAGATGTGCCATGTTGACAGACTCCTACCCAAGAAGAATGAATGCTGTAATTAAATCAAAAGGTGCTTCAACAAAGTGCTAGTTTAAGAGTGTGCACACTTACGCAACCAGCTTATTGTATGCTTTTTATTTTTTATATTTTTTCCCCTAACAGATTTGTTTGCTTTTCAATTGAATTGTACAGGTTATAGGTCACATTAAAGGTGGGAAAAGCTTTGAAATTATTTATTGTGGTCTCTTTCTTTTATATCACAAAAACCTGGCATTTTAACAGATGTGTGTAAACTTTTTATATCCACTGCATTTATACATACACACACACACACACACACACACACACACACACTCACATATATATATATATATATATATATATATATATATATATATATATATATATACGGATGTACCTTTGTTTATCAAATTTACACTTACCCGAATCTGTATTCGCCAAGACGACTTCACCGAACACTCAAACAGCGAACCACTAATCACCGGAATTTTTTACTGGGAAATGAACCACTTAGCCACCAGAGTGAACTTTGCCTTTTACCCAGTATAGTGCAGTCTCAGAGTTGATATATTTAGTTAGGTGGGTGGGGGGCAAAGCCCCTCACTTGGGTGGGTTTAATTTGTGTCCATTTTGTTATTTTTACCTGGTGGACAAGTGGTTCATTTACTGGTGAAAAATTCCCTGTGATTCATTGTTTCCCGGTTTAAAGTGTTTGGTGAAGTCATCTCAGCGAATAGAGATTTGGGTAAGTGTAAATTCGATAAACCAAAGTAGACCATATATATATATATATATATATATATATATATATATATATATATATATATATATACACACACACGCACACACACACACACACACACACACACACACACACACATATGTATATCCTCAAAACTCTAGTAAATTTTAAGAAAACATGACCATCATCATCTTCTTCTACATTACATCCTTGCCTGTGACACCTTCTTTCTGAAAAAGTTTTATACCTCATATTTTAATTGGTAATTTTGCTCACAAAAAGTCAGACTATTTGGATACCCCTCCATACCTGAGTCTCTTCTTTTTAATTCTCTCACTTTCTTATGCATTTCTTCTAACATATCCCTCTTTAAAATAAAAAAAGTTGCACAATAAGTGTAGACCACAATTTTCTATCAGCCACCAAGCCATGTAAACTTGTTTTTACTGATACATTCTACACTGAAATTTCTTCTTTTCTACTTTGCCACTGAATCTTACCTTCTTTCCTTTTTCATAACTATCCCAAAAAGATTGCTATCGTTTAAAGAAAAAATTATCCAACAAATTTTCATCCCCATCTTTAACGCTTTGTAGCATACATTATATATGTAATAATGTTAAAGAAAACTCCTAGATGAACTAAATGTACCCCCCTTCATTACTTCATTATAAATGCTGTTTTTCCTAATTGGATTTAATCAGGATCCCAAGAAATTGAAGACACTAATATCTAATATTTATTTTCCCTTTCCTTAGGCAAAATAAAAATATCACTTACATAACTCGATAGTCCCATAAGTGACCCATTTATTAAATAAACTTTATGCATAAATGATTTTTCAAAGGTTTTCCAAAGGTAAATGTATCCATTTTTGAAATTACACTTTCCCATTGTCTCTGAACACTTTCTTGGTCAGCAAAGGTAAGACCTAAAATTTTATTACCAATACAGTAGATGGTAGCGTTGTCGCCTCACAGTAAGATGCTGTCCGGTTCGATTCTCAGCTAGAGCGTCTTCTGCGTTGAGACATGCGTGAATGGGCGTACCTTCGTTGAAGGTTGTGCATCAGGGCTGGTAACTCGGCATGTAAAAATCAACTACCAATCATTAGCAGACCGGAGTTCCGCTGTGGCGACCCCTAACCGGGAAAAGCCGAAAGACACAAACAAACAAGCAGTAGATTCTATACCTGGTATCCCAACACCTGTCTTAGACCCTTAAAATTTTTCCTTATTTATTTATAATCCTACTTTTCATAAGTCCTTTCTATTCCCTCAAATAAATAGGCCAATGACTGTTTATTCTGATAAACAAATATTTATTCATCTGCATAAACTAAAAATCATGGAATTTCTACCCCCTTAAGCAGCTTCCATTGCCCCCTAAAACTTTAACATCCATATACTTAATTACCACATTCATCACTAAGAAAAAAAAAAACACATTTAAAGGGCATATCTGTCTTATTTCTATCTGTAATTTGATGTCAGTACCTTCCCAATCATTTATTAACAATGACACAGTTGACCTACTGCATATTGTATGCATCAATCTCTGTGTCTTGATACCAAAGCCATACTGTCATAAAACTTCCCATAATTGCCTGTGCTGTAAACTACTACAAGCCTTTGACATACCACATACCTTCTCATCAAGTCTGCATTGTATATACTATATGTTTAATTAACAATAAAAGTTCCTTAATTTATTCATCTGGCAAACCATATATTCTGGTCATAATATACATACTAATACTTCTCTTAATCTTACCTGCAGAACATTCATCAAGATTTTGTCATCTGTATTACACAGAGTGATAGTTCTCTAGTTTTTCATATCCCGTTTATCACCCTTTTTCCAGAAAAATATGTATAACACCATATAATGTGTGATCCCTAAGAAAGTCTAAAGTGAGATGTTCATTCAGGACATCCAGAAATACATTTATTTGTGTGTGTCGTTCAACTTAATATAAAAACAAAAGGTATCACATCTTCCCCGGAGAGCTGTCCTTATACAATTTTAAACTCATCAAACTTAATTTTCCATTCAATATATATATTTTTACACATATTTTTTTAAATGTCAGTATCTTAACACTTCACTGCATTTATATAACTTATCTGTTTATCATCATCATCAACCCCCTTTGTCCCATTTTCTACATGGGGTCTGGGTGTTGTGTTAACTATTGCCATCTTTCTCTCGATTCAATGTCACACTCCTGCCTTTTTTAAAACTCATGCCTAACTCTTGCTTTCTCACACAATACATCCACCTCTTTGCTGGATGCCTGCATTTCCTCTTCTTGTCTCTTGGATACATACGATGTCCAGCCTCCTCTATACCATTCTATCATCCACTTCCACGATCCATATTGTCAGTGAACCTACATTAAATGTAGATATTCTTAGTTCATGTTTGGCAGGTTGATTGGCTTACATACAGCTTTCCCTCAACAGAGCTATCCTAGGTAACCCAGGCTGGGAAACTGAACTCTGCATGGCTAGCTTATTGTCCCAGGGCTGCTGGGATGTATGGTAGGCACACACTGGCCAATAGGGGCACATGCGCCACTTCCATTGTTAGCATGGACTCCTGGTGAAGGTCAGAGTAGGCTGGGTCCCCAACCCATTATCAGGCAGACTATAAATACTAGTCTCATGCTTCTTAATTTACCCACCTAGAAAATGTAGTAATGGTTCTTTTTTTTTTTCCTTTTAGAAAATATCATTATCTATACAGTAATAATGTTTGTACTGTTTTTTTTTTCTATAAATTTCTCTCTGTGTACTTGGACCATCTTTGCTGCATGTTTCTTCTGAATATTTATATTTCTGAAGTAATGTTCTATTAAAAAAACTTCTCCCTCAAGTGTTGTTCCTTTTCATATAATATGTATGGCTTTAAATCTTATCCACCATCAGTAAGGGACACCCACAAATATTTCATGATTAAATGCTCTTCCCGTAATGTTTTCACACTGCTCTGCCAATGTTCTACCTCCACGCATTTAGCGGTTAATTTTTAACTCTTTCCCTGTTAGAAGACCCCCTTCTTTATCACCAGCCCCTCCCCCATACAGAACAATGAAACAGTGGCAGACCACTTTGCAATTAAGCCATGATAAAGGACAAATTATTATTCCAGGAATAAAAATTCAACAGGGAATATTCCAGGATGACTCTCTCTCACCGCTGCTATTCTGTCTTGCCATTAACCCATTATGCTGTCTACTTAACAGCTTAGGCCATGGCTATAATTTGGCTCCTAGACTGACTTCTCATCTTCTCTTTGTCAATGATTTAAAACTGTATAGCTCATAAGATGGGGAACTGAAAGCACAACTGCAAGTTGTCAAAACTTTTTCAGATCACATAAGAATGCCATCTGATCTTGATAAATGTGCAAAAGCAGCCTTTAATGCAGGAAAGCTGCAGCACCAAGAAAATATCAGTCTGGGACAGGAATGTGATATAAAGGAACTTGAGCAAGAGGGAGTGTATAAATATTTGGGGAATTGATGAAGGATCAACAATAAAACATAAACAAATATGAATAAAACTTAGAAATGAATACTTTAGAAGACTTAAATTAATCCTGAAAAACAGTGTCGACATCTAGGAGCAAAATTCAAGCTATAAACCAATTTGCTTTTTCTGTCCTAACTTACAGTTTTGGAGTAATTGACTGGCCCCAAAACTTGTTGGATAGATTAGACAGGAAAACAACAAGGATGCTTCATGGTCACCAAATCATTTATAAAAATCAATGCATACCAAGATTATATATTCCGCATTCTGAAGGAGGTATGGGCCTCCTTGAAACTGATTACATGTATAGATCTGCAATTGTGGGACTGCACACATATCTGCTGGCCTCACAAGACCCAAATGTAGTGAAGGTTTTGAAACATGAGGAGAATAAATCTAAGATGACTTTCTTGCTTAGTCTAGCAGAAGCATATCGGTGTCAAGCAGGAATGGAAATCAAACCAGAAGCAGAGAAAAATCAAGCAGCAACTGAATGTGCCAAAAAACAAAGAACATAATTTGAAGGATCAGATGAGATGGCAAGAAATGTGAAAAATGCATAAATCTGGTTACAAGTATGGAAAACTTCTAGAAGAACCTAATGTTGATCAGGAACGAATGCAGGAATGGTTAAGGAGAGGTGAATTCAAACCAAGAGATGAAAGGTTAATATTGGCGGCCCAAGACAGTGGGCTACATACACGTTGGTTTACAAAGTCCATTGAACATGTGGGAGAAACAGACAAATATAGGTTTTTTAAAACAGAATTGGAAACAGTTGCATACCTTGTTGCTGGTTGTGACATACTCATGGCAGAAGGACTGTATACTGAAAAGCATAATAATATGGCAAGACTGTTGCACAGGGGATTGTGCAAACATCATGGTATTAAAGTGTCTGAAAAACAGTGGAAACATGAGACACAAAGCATCCTAGAAAATGATGAAGTCTACATCACATGGGATTACCCATTACCAACAGTTCAAAAGATAGATGCTAGAAAACTAGATATAGTGGTCCATGAAAAGATGACAAAAGTAGCATTGATCATTGAAATCACCACACTCAGTGACTACAGTGCCTTTCATACAGAGAGACACAAAGTCATAAAATATCAGGATTTGCAGGCACGAATGAGAGCAATGTGGAAAAAAAGATACCCAGACAATTCCAATAGTAGTAGGAGCAACTGGTCTTATAAAAAAGAATCCACAATCATATTTAGATATGTTACCAATACACGTAACTCCATACGAATTGCAGAAGGAGTCATTACTGGGAACATTGCAGGTGCTGTGAAGAGCACTGCTGGCTGACATCAAAGATTGAAACAATACTAATTTCATGAACTTTAATCATACTTTGATTAGGAACAGGGTCCATCCCCATCATGGTATTAGAAACTCAAAAGATTTGGAGAAATTAAAAAAGAGCAAAACAATGATCAGGACAGCCAGTCACTTGTTTGCCTTCTGATAACTTTTGTAACCTCCTAGAAAATTAGAAAAAGTCTATCTCAGTCCAGAATTCCCCTCATTAATACTTATATCCTTCATCCTGATCTAATTGCAAATCACCTATCGTTAAAAGTTCTTCACCATTCGTGGATCTTTATATTGTATATCTTATATTATAATTGAACCTGAACCTACTACTATCGTTGGTAAGTTGGCTGCTATATATGCCTTCACATCCTCTTGCAGGCTGCATTTGTACTTATATTTCAGACTAGCATACAGTGAAATTATTCTAATTACAGTATGTCTCATCATTGCTTCATCTGCCTACCTGTCCTTAGTATCAAAAAATCTGAACCTGAACAGGTCTCATAATCTAGTGTCCAGAATTATAAAATCATAATGTTGTTTTAACCACTGTAATACTGTAATTCTTCGACATTCACCCTTAATGCTATTAACATTTAGATATAATGTAGAAAAAAAAATTACATTTTATTTTACTCTTTCTATCCACATCTTTGAGATTTCTTTTTTGTTTGTGGACCTTGCTAGATATAGTACTATGTTTTTCTTCCCCTGCCTCCTCTATATTCTCACTGCTAATATCCCACTTCCTATATTTTGAAGTGTCCTGTCTATTGTCACTGTTCTCAACTTCAAATTTTTTAAGCAGTATTTACCCTGCCCATGGCATGTACTTCCATCTTTCCTCAGGCAAGCAGTATCACAGCTTACACTGCAAAACATCTAGACTGAACAGGAGCGTCTTCCCTCTATCCATAAGGCTACTGAACATGAATGCCAGGCATGACAGTGAATAATTAGATCAATATGCCACTTGCTATGAAGTATCAGTTATAGTAATCACTCTGGCAAATTGCTTCAACAACTGGTACAGTTGGCCTGATTTCTTATGCTATTACTTTCTAAATGTGCAATAGCCAGGAGTGAGTCACCACACCTTACATGTGCAATATAGACATCAGAATATATCATACTGCAACTGATGAAGTGCAATATTCTAAGCAATCACAATATGAAGTCATACCTCAGGATTTAATAAAATCTGTGTAAGCACAGTGTAGAGCCTACATGGAAAGTATCTGTGTACATGGCCACGGTTCCCCCTCTGCAGTGCACCATGCATATCAATGATGGTGCTCTGCTGAAGGAGAGCAAGGAACATACCTCTCAACCATACCGAGAATCTAACTTTTTTACCATTTTTGAGGTTCAAAATATAGGGTGCCACAATTCCCAAGTGGCACCCTTTCATTTCCGAATTTCACAGCTTGTTTTTAATTTAGTTTTCTTCTATACTTGACATCATCATGTGCAGAGGCATGCATGATGACATCAGCTCTGTGAACAGCCTATTGGAACTGACTGAGGGCTCCCTTTTTCCTCCGTGGCTAATGGATACATTTCTGTATTGTCAAGTATACTGCAAGCCCCAGTAAGGGTGTGTGTGTGTGTATGTGTGTGTGTGTGTAATGCCCAGATTAAATATACCTGGTGGCTACAGTGACAAAGGCTCAAACCCTGTACCTTGGGTACTAGTAGCAAGAACCTGAATTCCCTACCCACCACCACTTGTGAAAACTGTCCAGATTTTTGCTTCATAGTTTTGTTTTGTAGCTGTTCCTCATAAAAGCTGTGGTTTTCTGGATTTTTGTGGCAAACTGCTTCATAGTTTTGTTTTGTAACTGTTCCTCATAAAAGCTGTGGTTTTCTAGATTACTGTGGCAAATCAGTGAGGATTGAATTCAATGAATAATGACAGGCATTTGAATTTTAGAATTCATATTCTTCAGAAAAATGCAAGGCAACACAAAACCTTTTATTCTAGGAATCTTCTAAGTTTATAAGATCAATATTTGAAATTTGTCCCTATTTTTGAGGCTGTATTCCCCCATTATTGGCTTTATCCAAGCTTTTTGTGCTAAGAGTTTGAGAGCTATGAGAGAACTGAATTCACTGAATGATAGCCATTTAAGTTTCTGTCTTCCTATCTTTCAGGAAATGCATGGTCATAACACAACATTTTATTCTAGCAACTTTCCAAGATTATACAAGCAATGTTTAAATGTGTCCCTGTTATTTCTGCTTTTGTCCCCCAATAAATTTTGGCTTTTTCCAGATTTCTTGTGCTGCAAAGTTGGGAGATACAGTTGAGTGTCAAGTGGATTTTAGAACAAGCTGAGAGCTTCAGGGGAATATAAGTTTAATGCTGCTTAAGCCAGGTTTGCTTGTATTGTTAGTAGCATAACAGGTAGAATACTTGCCTTTGATGCAGAAGGTTGTGAGTTCTACTCCCACGGTATGTAGTTACACTATTATACTGTGTTGTACTTTTAAAGGGGGTGGATGCTGCAGTCCTGAGAATCTCCTCTTTTGTGGCGATAACTAGTAACTTGTATGAAACTGTTATCAGTTTGCCATACATTCCCTATTGCAATATTACTATCTTATTATTATTTTTAATGTAACATAGACACTTTATTCCTCAAGGGCAACAGGCACTTTATTTGTAGATGAAACAATGAAATATAAAGTTGTTTGCTAGCAGCAACCACTTCATTAGTTACAGATGTCTTTAATGTGGAATTATTTAGATGAATTTTACTTCTGCAGAGATTGTGCATATTTACTGATACTGGTGGATTGTAGAAGGTTGAGTAGACTTTTATAATGGAAATTTTCTGAATTGGGCAGTTTTATTATTATTGGTTCATGCATTTTCTTTCATTGTTTAATAGAAAAATATTCAAAACAATAAATTGAAAATGTCCTCTAACAACTGCACTGTATTATACAAGGAACATAATTGAATACAATCAGGAAAGTGTATCAAGGAACACATGTATGTTTCATGTGCAAGGGACCTATGATTTGAAAACAGCCCAAAGGTAATATTTATCTGCCACTGGACAGATGTATTTTCTTTGAATTTGGGTTTTGATGCTGTTTCAGTGAATGTGAGTTTCAAGGGCAGAGACATTTTAATGCTAAGTCTGTTTTCATTGTGAGAATGCATTGCTTTGTTTAGCAGATGTCTATTAGTGTTTGTGCTGGAAAATGTAAAATAAAACTTTTAAATGAAATCCAAATCATTGTAAAAGTAAAGCAGTATGCACATTGCAATGTTTATGGTAAATGGGGTGAAACAGATAAGTGATGGGACATTGGAATGGCTGCAGGAGGGACGGGAGGGCTGTACATGGGGAGGCCCCATCCGACCATGATTTTGTGAGGAGGAAGGGTGGCAAACTGAAAGGGCTACACCACTGATTAGTAGGCCATGGAGAATGACATTTGGAGGCCCTAGAAAACTATAATATTCTTTTGCTAAGATTAGAATATTGCCTAACATTAAATGCCCTACATTTACCATAAAACCCACATACTATAAGTCACCAAAAACAAAATCCTATGGTTCATCATCTTCTCCCTTCCCAGTGAACATTATTGCTGCACATTAAAACAATGGTTACCATTTACTACAGGGTATGAGTCTGGGGCCATATTTTGGTTGTCTGTTATTCAGTTTGCGTTTGAAAGTTGCTATCCAACAATTCCTTTGGAGTGGGCAGAGTTACATAATTATGTATGCAAATTTGATGTTAATCAGCGTACAGATTTATACCTACTTTTTATGGGTCTTTGTCCAGATTTTTGATTTTTCCAGGTTGAGAGGTATGGCAAGGAACATGGATATTAAATCAGTGTAGTTAGAGGTGTAGCAGCTACCATGACTGCAGATGATTCTAATGCTCCCTGCCACTGTTGTAATTTTGTGGAGTGTGTCAACTATATAATATGTCATTTTTATGATTTTTTTTAATTATTTCTTTTTGCACAATGCAGTGCAGAGCACAACAATGCCAAGTTGTGCTCACATATAGACAGCTGACACCTAGCAGACATCTACAAACAAAAACTGGTAATTAATTATCATATTTTTTTTTAATTGTCATTTGCGCTTCGTTGAGTGCAGCAAGCCGAGTGTTGCTCTTACATACACAGCCAACACCTGCCAGACATCTAAAAATAAACACTGGATGCAATTAATTATTTATTTATAGGTGTGCTCAGCAACACTAACAGGTAGTCTACTAGTATATGTGAAGATATACTAATTATTACATCTAACTAGCTACATGAGTAGATTTATGGTCTTATGTGTAGTAGGCCCTGGATTTGAGTCCATAACATGAATGCATTACTTTTTAATTTTACGAGACTATTGTGAGTTTTGGCACTGCTGCACTCTGCTAAGTACTGCTCATTCATGCTAAACATGCTAATGGCTACCAATGTTTGCGTAGTGCTCAGCCTCGCTAAAACCATGCTTCTGTGATTTTTCACCCTGCTTGGCTTCGGTGACCCAGCACTTTTTTGAATGTAGCTGAATGATATTTAAGGTCAGGAAAACAGCCTATATTAAGTCCAACAGCCAGGAATTTTGCAATAGTCTGGAGTTCAATCAGCTGTTGCATATGGCTGGTGGTGTTGGCAAAGATTTGTGCATTTGGGGTAAAGGTGGGGTGTTCAGGAGTCCGGGGTCATGGTTGAGCTCCTTGTTAAAAACCATGAACCCCAGCTGATTCAGGGTGGATTCCAGGGCACAGAGTGTGAGGTGGAGGCCTGGGACCATTTGACCAGGGAACTCACCAGTGTTACTGGTATCCATCGCAGAAGTGTGCCATGTCTCCACCATTATGATGACCTGAAAAGGAGAATGAGGGGAACTCTGGACACCTGGGTCCAGAAAGGAAAAGATGGAAATGCCCCACAAGTATGTAAGTATGTCTTCCTCTGTCCTACCAAAATGCAAGCTGAATGTCTGCAAAACTGGTATGCATAATGATGTGCTTCTCTCCCAACAGCTGCAGGTGAGAGGGCTCACAATGTCGAGTCCCATGCTGGGCACCTGGCCAGGTTGTGCCATGAGAATGGTAGGTACGGATTTAGTATGCCAACTGTAGTGCAATGAGCAAGAAAGAGTAAAGCATTTACTGCAATAAAGTATATTGAAGAAAACAAGTAGTGCAATAAATGGGCAAGTAGAACTGTAGTGCAATAAATGGGCAATTAGAGCGCAAAATGTTGCTCAGCAGGACTGTGTTGTCAAAACCATTGCAGTAGAGCTGCATGCATTAATTGTCTATTTTAACATTGTTGTAGTTGATTGTAACACTGTAATAGCTGTATCCATCAAATATAATGGACTGCAAACTATATTGCTTAATGCGTAGTACTGTCCAATGCTGTCTCCAGGTCAATATCAGTCACATAATGCTCTCTCTTCCTCAGACATCAGGTAATAAAGGTATATGGGTTAGGGAGCCCAGTCCATGGGCAGATATTGTGTGTGAACTTCATAGATATTTCAAACCGATAACAATAAAATGTGTTCACTATCATTGTTGATTCTAAAATACAGTTTTTTTTTTCATATATGATGTATGGTTGTTTTCCATGCATGTGTGTGCTACAGTCACTGCAGTCTAGTATAACACTATTATACTACTAGAATGCCAGAGGAATGTCCTGGAACTTGTATTGCTCAGTTTATAGTATAGTTCCAGGTGATCTCCAGATAGTCAGCAGTTACTCAGTAGCTCAGTATGTTAAATGCTTTGCATGTAGTGCAGTTTGCAACACACAGTCCTGGGTTCAAATCCAATGGTATGTAGCACAAAATTTTCAGTATCAGTCACATTTTTCTGTCTCACTAGGAACACAACAATTATATGGGTGAGGTAGCCCATATTATGATCAAATACTGTGTTTATATTTTACTTTAATACCAATACCAAGAATGCGTTCCTCAGCATTACTGATTCATAAATAAAGCTGTGTAATCCCTTGCATGTCTGTACTAAGTTGCTGTAGTCAATTATTACATTATTTGCAGATGTCTCCTGCTGTTACAGCTATTGGGTTCTACTCCCATACTTGCCAACTAAGGGATGATGGCTGTCTAGTTTTCTTAATGTACACAAACATGCCTCTCAAGTGTCACAGTTTCTAGTAATGTAATTAAAACTGCCTAATCCATCTGTCAGATGATTAGCAGATAAATTACCTGGAATGCAATATGTTACAAATCCATTTACAGAATACCTGGGAGTTATATAAGTCCACATTATGTGAAACTGTTACGTGTAGTGGTGCACCTGCATTTGCTATTGCTTGGCCCATACTGACCCATGCTAACAGCTTGAGAGGTATGCATGTGCTACATCAGCTATAGGTGAATTGTAGTAACTGTACTCAACACTGACACTACACATCTGCAGAGTAGTAATTATCAGTGTTTTCAGGGATATAATCTGCAATCTCAGTAATGGAATGCTGTTCTCTCTCTCCCCACCCTTTATCTTCATTTATTTATTACTGTTATTTATTATTATGATTTAATATTAACATATTTTGTTAAACTATATTTTGGAAAAATGTGGTTGATTATTGTTATATTTTATTATGATGTAATAATATATTTTGTTAAACTATATTTTGGAAAATGTGGTTGATTTTTGTTATGTTTCATTATGATGCAATATTAACATATTTGGTAAACTGTTTTTTGGCCCTATTGTTTACTCATACTGGCATGCTGTTACCATGCTGTTACCATACTAACTGTTATGTTACTTAATGTTGTGTTGCACATAATATACATTAATATGTATTTGGATAAGTAAATATGATACTCAATTCTGTTAATACTAACACTGGTTTGGTTATTACTAACTAACTTATTACTATACCTCATTTAACACAGCACATCAAGGTAAGCTGGTTCTGGCTGATCCCCCCACCTTGCCTCAACTGGCCACGGCAATGGGTCCCTGCATATCTGTGACCCAGACTGGTGGTGCCCCCTCTGCTGCCCCTGCACTACCTGGAGCGTCAGATAGTACCACTTCATAGGACAGGACTGACCTCCCCTCTGGGAGTGGTAGCTGAGGGGGAGTTATCACCTGGGTGGAGATGTTGGTCTTGGTGTACAGGATAGTCCACCGTGGCTATAACTGCTGCCTTTGCCAGATTGAGGATATACTGGCCAACCTGGTGGGGTAGCCTCACCCTGGTGCCCAGCCTCCAGTGCAGCCACCCTTGGGGCAGTGATGGAGCAGTGCCAACAGTCTATGGGTGGGGAGGTAAGTCACGCTGCTGCTGTTTGGAAGCACATGGGACTCAGATTTCACAACACCCTCCCTATCCAATGTGTTCTCCCTCCTCATGTGTCACACACCACCCCTGTCTGCTGTCTTGTCTTTTTGCAAATGCATACTCACCTACCCAACTTACCTTCCCCACATGTACCTATGCTCCTTCCCCAACATTCGACTCTCACCTTAAAAAAAAAATGGGCTCCTGTCCCAAAAAAAGATACCGCCCCATACATAGCTCTACACTTCGCACATGTGTCCACTGGACACACGTAATTCGGTCCAATTGGCTTGACAATACAGTTATGTCTCTGTCTGGGGTTTGAGAATCCAAATTCATCTGCAAATTCTGTCAAAGTGCACAGTTATTGCCTAACAAGAAATGGATAGCTATGGTTCTTTCCTACACCCTTCCTGCACATGCTTCCCTGCCTTTCACTATGTTTTCCCCTTGCTTGCCCCAATTTCACCATTTCCCTATCTCTCTGTTTTTCTTTTCTTTATATTTTTAGCATGGTGCTGTGCATTGCACAGCTTTTCTCAGCTAAATAGAACTATAATGAATATATGTGTTTGTAACATTGTAAGACACATGTACAAACTAAATACCTCAGGCATGTTTCAAACCCAAGCCCATCACACCTGTAGCACATTGCATTAACCTGCCACACCAACACAACTCTTAATTAAAATAGGTGGTTTAAACAAAACATAATAATTGTCAGTCAGAGCCATTAGTCATGTTTCAGCAGAGCTGCATGCTGCAGCACACTGTGCAAACTGAAATAAAATGTAATGGAAAGATCAGAGTGTACCTTGGACTCTGGTGCAATAGTACACCCCTAGACAGCCAAAGACATGATAATGGATGCAACAGAGGTCTGTAATAGCAGGTAAATGTTCCCTTTTATTAGCAACATGTAGAAAGTCACCTGCTAAGGCATTCATGGCAAAATACATATTCAACTGGGAATCTGGTGCAGAAATACATTCATATAAAGCCATGCACATACTGATGGACGTAGAAAACATTTGTCACAGCCTGTATGTGTGCACATACATCTTGCAAATACACCTGCTGTAGCAGTGACTCAGTAGTTCAGTCTGTTAAATGCCTTGCATACCAGTGCATTTTGCCACACACAGTCCTGGGTTCAAATCCAGTGTTGTGTTGCATTTCAATAACATTATTGTGAAGACAGCAATTAATGAATGACTCATGCACTCATTATCGACACAAAGCATTCTAAATGAAATAAATGTTTTTCAGTGCTGGAAGTCACAGGCCTGCAGGTAGGGACACATTTCACATATCCGTATAGTATTACTATATGTCGCCTAGTACTCTGATATTGACACAGTTGCCTAACATATGTCATATGTTTTTTTAATAGCTTTTTATAAGCATTCCTTAGTTTGTTCTGCTATGTCCCTGAAGTTTTTGGTGTTAGAGCAGGTTTTGCAGAACCCTAGAGGTGTGGAATGGGAAGCATCATTAGAATACAAAGAACTTTTATGGCTGATTAAGTTAAATGCGACAAAACCCCCAGGTATGAATGTCACTATTAGTATTAGAAGTGTTTTGAAGATCAGACGGGCAAGATTATGATTATAACTGTGATTGAATAACAATTTAATGATTAAATATGAATAATTTAATATTAATATTTTATTAATAAGTTATTTATAAATTAATTTTTACAATATAAGCCCATATAACAAACACATTAACAGATGGGGTGTAAGCTTGTTTTTTAACCTCTCATTATTGTATATATATATATATTTTAAATGTTCTAGTATAGGTATATTATATTATATTATATGTTAGCAAGTTTTATATTTTTAACCTAATAGTATTTGATCAATTGTTGAGGTTTGCAGCTTTATGTATTGGATATGGACAGTTTTTACAAGAATTCTTTAGCATGTAATGTTTATTAAGTATTTTTATTAATTTTTTTTAAGTATTTTATTCAGTTCTTTATTTATTCAATCCTTTATTATTCCTTTATATGCGAGTTGGTTATTAATGGTTGTTGGAATTTTGGGTAGTTCACATGCACAGTGAAACTTAGTATGAGATGTTTTCACTAACACAACAAGTGAGTTTTATAATATGGTGGTAAATTATTATTATTTTTTCAAATATTATTTTTTCAAATAATGTTTTAAACAATTCTTAATAATTTTTAAATGAGTACTAAGCAACTTTTTAAGCAAAGTCTTAAACGAATTAAGTGATTTTGATTTGTTTGTATAGTAACTATGTCATACAATGTATCTTTAATTAGTACACAATGCACTTGCACTTTAAGTGTCAATTAATGGGTTAATTTCTGACAAATATTAGTTTTAATTGTTAATTTATGGTAGTATTTAAGCCTGTGCACATCCGTTAGGAAATTGTCTTGATAAAGCCTGATATTAATCAGGTGAAAGCGCTTGTTTTATTGTGTGTTAAAGAAAGTTTCGCATTGTATTAAAGATTTTTTTGGATTATTTGGCTGGTTCAACTGTCGTGGTTTCAAAGGATTTCTTGGTTTTTGCTGTTCTTTTGGTTTTACTTGCCTAACATATGTACCTTAAACACCTGCCATAATTGGATTGTAAAGGGTACCCTTATACTGGCCCTGCTTTGACAACAAGGCTGACACAGCTGACACAGACACACCTACAGCTTGTTGTCCTGCAAAGTGTTCACACTCTGCCTGTGTCTATTACCTGCAGCAGCAGCTGCAGCCTCTGGTACACAAAGCTCTATGTAATGATTTCTGTTACAGACCTACCCTCTGCAATGATGTAGTCTCCTCATCTCAGTAATGTCCATCTTAACAGCTAAGAAAGGGGCCCTGTTCTACATTAAGGCACAGTGGTTGCATGTCATTGGCTAATGATAGTGCACTTCAGCTGTTTTGGCTGCAATTAGCATATCAAAGTCACAGATTGGTTTAGAGGTAATTACCAGCTAATGAGAAGCATGTTAAAATGCAAGTAGCTGGTTATGGGGAAATATTCTGTATGAGATTTTCCTAACATAGAGCACACCTTTGTAAAACTTTACAAGGAACACATTTCAACAGAGGAGTACTGCACTCCACCAGGTATGTAACCATTTCTTGTGTATGACAGGATGTAGATGGGAGGATAGAGGTATGGGGGAACAGAGATTACAGCAGTAAGCCTGTCTTAGACTTGTGGTAATGACATGTCTTTGATACCCTGCTGTCTTACGCATACAGGGGATGTACAATATATCAGGGTTGTATTGTCTTTTGTCATCATGGCACACTGCTGTTTTTAGACTCTTCCTATATAGTGGTCATAATAGCACAATGCTATTTGTCTGGCACTGGTCTTATGACATGTTATTGGTTGTATCCACACACATAGTATGCTGTCAGACTGTGGGGTATGACATTTGTAAGCAAGCACTGAATAGTGCTGGCCATTTTGTTCTTGCTGTATCTGTACATAGTGGACATCCATGAGTTTGATCATGTGATGTGTTTCTCTTTTGATGTCTTTCAGGACTAATGTATCATAGATGGCATGCCCCCTTCTCAGATGAGGAGAATGAACTAATACTTCAAGGACTATGGCAGCATCATCACATCCTCCTATCCTGGGAAAGGCATAACAGGGAACAGTGGGCTGCACTGTGGGCAGACCTTGTCTGGGATGTGAATGACAGCAGCTACCAGTACAGGACATATGAGCATGTTTGACACTGCGCTACAGACATGGTGAATGCTATGTGACAAAGGGCAGCTGATGTAGCCAGGGATCATGCCATCACTGGTGGAGGGCCTGCAATGGAATAACCACTGATGGCCACTGAGGAATTCCTGGTGAACCTAGGGACACACAATAGCAGGCATCCATCACACCATACATTGTGGAAGTGGGAGCTACAGTGTCCACAGAAGAGAAGCATACAGGTAAGCTTATTGTGATCACCATTGTAATACTGTAGCAGTCATTCTGTCAGGCTGTACATACCTTTACGTGGGTGTCAGGTCTATGTGCTGTAAGGGGGTTAAGCTCAACTGTACACATACTCAGAATGTCAGCAATACAAGAAGTAACACAGTAGCTACTGTACATGTGAAATATATGCAGGTATTACCTTCTTCTGCTGCAACATGCAATTGTACTGAAGTTACCTCACCCTCACCTTTTTTAGGTCTCTCAGGAGTTGTCCAAGGCCATGGTCCAGCTCCTGCTAGGCTTGATACTGTTTTGTTATGGAGCATATATATATGCCATTAAGGTTAAGGGCCAGGATAATTCCCTATGTATAGTAGAATAGAGTGTGTGTGCTGTATCTTAAGAATCATTTCAAGGACAGCACATGCATGTAAATAGCCAGCACGTGCTATTTTCAGTGCCATTTTGCAAGTGCAGCTGGAGAGTGAGCATGTATAAGTGAAATAGCTAGTTTGTTTATAAGTTTATACAAGTTAAAGTTATTAAGCCTCAATTCTGATGTGTTTGTACATAATAAAGCTGCTTGAACAGAACCCACAAATACTTTTCTATTTTATCTTGACTATACAACCGACATGGTGTCAGAACCAAGATTCCAGAGGCTGCTTTTCAGAGCTATGAGGTGCAGAGTTAACACTGAAGGTAAACTAAGAGAAACAAGCATGAAAGAGGGACAGAAATGAACCAAAGGTAAGGAAAACTTGTGCAAATGATTTATTCTAAAAAAAAGATAAAATGGAGAATTACAAGGGCACAGACCACATTATTAAAAAAGCGAGAGGCACAAAAGGTTTATTAATTAAATGAAATGTTTAAGATTAAGATATTTGATAAAACAGTTATCAGAAAAGCACATAAAGGGGTTTGGAATTACCTCAGAATTGCAAAATGAGTATGCTTAAAGCAAAACGGGCATGTTTTGAGTAAAACAAGTACAAGAAAAGTACAATGGGCATGAAAAGAGATTAAATGAGCAAAACAAATATAATAATGGCAAAAAAGAGTGCATTAAGCATAAATAAAGCAAGGCAGCTGCATGTTTTGGCAAAGTACCGTTTTTTGCCATAACTACTATTTCGTATTGTATTAAGGGCATAACTAGATTTATTTGAAGTATCACAAAGTGTGTAAAAGTGCTTACAGTGTGTGCATATTACTGTGCATTTATTTTGATGAGTTTGAGTGCAAAGTGCAACTAATTCATAAAGTGCAGCCATTTTAAAAAGTTTCTTGTGCTGGGTGTGGCTATTCGCAAAGTGCCACCATTGCCGAGTGTTTCTTGCACTGCAAAGAGCTATTGAGCAAAGTACTGCCATTTTGGGGAAGTTTCAGTGTGCTGTGTACTGTTTATTCACAAGGTGCAATTACTTTGAAATGTTTCTTACTCTGAGCTTCTTCTGCCCAGTTTATTAGCACAGTGCAGATATTTTGAAATGTTTCTAACACTGATAAGAGGTGATTTCTTACAGTATAGTGATTTCAAGAGTATTACAGTGCACGATAGACTTATTTCTCAAAGTTCAGTTAGTCAGAGGCTTGTTGTGCTATTGGGCATAGTTACAAATACTGGTATGAATTTCTGCATATGTATATGTGTGTATGTTTGTGCATATTTGCAAAAGCCTTCACTGATATGTGTTAATATGGCAGATGGATTTCAAAAGCCATCCCCATTGGCGTTTGATATAAATATTGCAGAGAATTGGATAATATTTGAGGAAGAGTATGATATTTTTATACAAGCAGCTTATTATGACAAAGATGCACACACTAGGGCATTCATTTTGTAAACCTAGCTGGGTCAGAGGCCATTTATAGAGTGCGTTCATTTGTGATTGCACCAACAGAACCAAGATGCTATCCTCCAAAAAAAGGAAGCCAATCTGGTGGTCCCCTGCCATAAACAAACTCTACAAAAGAAAGAAAGAAACTGTTGCAAAAAGAGTAAAATCCCATGATTGGAGAAACTACCTGGTCAGCCTCAGTAAGAAGCTGAGATCCCTCATAAAATCCTCCAAAGCTAGTTACGAAAACAAAATCGCCACTGGCTCTAAAGACAACCACAAAGCATTCTATAGCTATGTCAGGAATCTCAATGGCAGCACTCAGATCTGCTGTGAGTTACAGCACAATGGCACTAAATAAAAAGAACCAACTGATATTGCCAACATCCTGGCAGACAGGTTCAGTGCTAACTTTACCCCCCTGTCATCCCTAAAGGGCCCATCCCAATACCAGAAGAATGCAAAGCTCATGTAATCACGTCTGCACAGGTAAAAAACACACTATCCAAAACCAAGAACACAGCATCCATGGGACCTGACAACATCCAAGGCTGTGTTCTACATGAACTACAGATCAAACTGGCACCCCACCTAAGTACCATGTTCAATCATAGCCTCACCTCAGGCTATGTGTCCACTGAATGGCACACAGTGACAGTTATCCCACTCCACAAAGGGAGAGCCACCACAGACCCTGGAAACTACTGCCCCATTAGCCTACCGAGCCTGGTCTGCAAGGCTACAGAATGTATCATCATGGAACTTATAAACAATGACATTAGTAATCTCCAAAATCAGGACCCAACCCAGTTCAGGTTTTTAAAATGCAGATCATGTCTCCTAAACCTGATAGACTTCTTTGAAGCAGTCACCAAAGCCGTAGATGAGGGTAAGGTGGTTCACACAGCCTATCTAGATCTCGCCAAGGCTTTTCAACACCATCCCCCACTCTGAAATTATAGATAAACTCACTAAACTAGGTATAAATCCCTATGTCACAAGATGGGTTGCCAACTGGCTTACTGACAGAACCCACACTGCGAAAGTATCAGACTCCAAATCCGACTTCAGACCAGTGACAAGTGGAGTACCACAGGGTTCAGTCCTGGCTCCTCTCCTGTTTGGTATCTACATCTCTGAAGTACAGGCTAACACAGAAGGTCTTTGGCTAATGAAGTTCGCAGATGACTGCAAACTAGGAGCCATAATCAAAACTCCAAAAGATGTGGACATCCTACAAAAGGGCCTCGCTGAGACAGATGCCTGGTGTCAAAGCCATGGCCTCAAGCTCAATGCCAAAAAGTGCATTGCCATCCCTTTTGGTAAAAACTCTGTACACATGAACTACCACATAGATGGTAGTCTACTTAACACCAAAAGTGTGATAAGAGACCTTGGGACACAAGTGGACAGTAGTCTCTCCTTTGATAATCACATCGCCACAGTAGTCAGGAAATCCTTCTACATGGCACACTTCATCACAAAAGGTTTCTCATCCAGGAAAAAAGAGGTCATTGTTCCCCACTACTCGTCACTCATTAGACCCATTATAGAGTACAATGCCCCTTTTGGTATGTACCTCACAAGACATCTACAACAACTGGAAAAGCTACAGAAATACCTCACAAAGAGGATTACTGGCCTCAAACAGATGCCCTATGCAGACCGTCTCAAAAAACTGCAGCTTTACTCTGTCACAGGTGATCTCTGCCTAACACACAAAGCTATGTCAAACCCAGAGCTTTTAGACATGCTCCACATAAAGAAATCCCATTCCCTATGAACTACATGCTCTAGGGACCTAAACCTTGTCACCACAATAAACAGAACATGCTGGAGGGATAGATTCCTGTCCCAGAGACTTCCCATACTCTGGAACAAACTACCTATCTATATCAAACAAAGCTCTTCATTAGCACTCTTCAAGAAAAATCTTGATGATTGGATGGGAGATAGGAAATTCACCCCGGGGATCACTTCTGTGGCTCTGCTCGACAGTGGCACAGGAAAATAATTTTCTTGGGTGGCGAAAGCCAGTGTACCTTTTGGCTAGGCTTATATAGGCCCTAGGGCCAATAGCCTAGTACCTACCTATGAACCTATGAGCCATATATGAGGGAGAAGGTGAAAACCATCATATTGTTGTACAGGCGTCATATCATCATCATGTCAACCATCATATTGTTGAATCAAGAGAAGACCCTCGAGTGTTTGAAGTGCAAATTCAGGGAAATGTGTAAACCCAAACAAATATTACATCAGAGAGGAATTGTTTTACACAAGAGATCAAAAACCAGGGGAAACTTTTGCAGCTTATATTACTGACCTGAGAAACAAAGCTAAAATGTGCCGGTTTGGTGACTTAAAAGATGAGTTGATAAAGGACAGGCTTGTGTGTGGTATTAATAGTGCTGCAGTGAGAAAGATTTTGCATCCTGACACTGATTTAACACTGTGCTGAGCTATTGAGATTTGTCAAATCCATGAAGTTACAGAAAGGTATGCTTGCAAGTGATAAAGGCATGGTTTCAGTAGTCTTCAGAGCAAATGTAGACAACATGCAACACATGGCAAGCAGAAGCAGGCCTAAGCACATGACAGCTGCAAGAACTACAGGGTTTCCTTGGAGGAGTCGTAGTTTTTCCAGCAAGTTCTAAGAGAAGGACATGCTCAGTGCAGTACAAGGGTGAATCAGCGAAACCCAAATCCAGCTTTATTGTGATGCCAATCATGAGTCTAAAAGACAGAAAAAATTAGAATTTGGTCAGTAATGCCACAGGTGTAAAAAATGGAACCATTTTCAAAGGTTTTGTAAATCAAGTAAACCTCACACAGTTATAAAGAAGGGTCATTCAAAAAAGCAAGTTGATCATACAGAGAGCTACAATTCTACTTTCTACATAGATGGTGTATCAGTAATTGGTGAGAAGGTAGATGCAGTGAATTTGTTGGCAAAGAATGAAGTGTTTTTTACTGTCCAGATCAATGGTAAATCCACCGAGCTCAAAGTAGACACTGGTTCAAAGTGTAATGTTATGTCAGCAGACACATTTGCTAAGGTGAGAGCTGGTGAACAACTCAGTGTGGCTAGTTGTGTAAAACTTGTTGCTTATGGAGGTGAAGAAATTCAAACCGAAAGCTCAGTAGTGCTTTCATGTTATTTGGCTAGGAACTGTTACAGCGTGTTATTCTATGTAGTCCAAGGATCTGTGCAGTTACTATCAGGTCTCAGGAACAGTTTCAGAATGAATCTGCTTTCCATTACCAAAGAAGTTCATCATATAATCACATCTCCTAGTTCCAATTTTACTGAAGCGATTTTCACAGAGAATGCTGATGTTTTTGATAACAAGTTAGGCAACCTTCCAGTTGTGTATTCTATGAAGTTAGAGTTTTGACCAGTGGTCAGACCAGCAAGAAAAGTTCCTATAGCTATGCAGAATAAAGTTAAAGCTATGTTGGATAAAATGGTGCAGCAAGATGTAACTTGTCTAGTCACAGAACCAACTGAATGGGTGTCGTCTATGGTAGCAGCCCACAAAAAAGCTCAGACAAAATCAAAATATGGATTGACCCAAGAGATTTGAACAAAACATTAAAGAGACTGCATCATTCAATGTGTGCAGTCGAGGAAGTCACAGCCCTAATACCAAACGCCACTGTTTTTTTTTCTGTCTTAGATGCAAAAAGTTCATTTTGCAAGTGATGCTTGACTGCAAATCCTCATTACTGACTACTTTCAGTACCCCATTTGGCAGAAATAGATTCCTCAGGATGCCATTTGGAATAAATTCAGCAAGTGAAGTCTTTCAGCGGGCAATGGAGTGAATTTTTTCAGGTTATCCTTGTGCCATAATAGTAGATGATTTATTGGTTGGAGGCAATGGTGAAGCAGAGCATGACAGAAACCTTAACAGAGTTCTAGACAGAGCATGCAAAGTGAACTTAAAGCTCAGTCCTCTAAAGTGCAATTTCAGACTACCAGAAGTTACATACATAGGTCATTTATTTATTAGCACTGGCTTGCAACCAGACCCGTCCAAGCAAGCAGCCATTCTTAAGATGCCAGCACCAGATAATGTTCAGTCTCTACAACATTTTCTTAGTATGGTCAACTATTTAGGCAAGTTTATACCAGACTTCAGTGAGTTGACAACATCTTTGAGAGAGCTGACATGCAAAAATGTTACATAGTCCTGGTTGGAACAGCACCGGAAAGCATTTGAAGACCTTAAGCAGAAAATTGCACCCCACCTACATTAAGAGACTATGATGTCACTAAACCAGTAGCTCTTTCCTGTGATACTTCATAATTTGGTCTTGGCACAGTTATTCTTCAGGAAGGCAGACCAGTAGCCTATGCATCAAGAACTCTTACCCAAATTGAAATGCAATATGCTCAAATTGAGTAATAACTTTTGGCAATAGTATTAGCATGTTCAAAGTTTCATGATTATATCCATGGTCAAGCTATTCAGATTGAAACTGATCACCAACTTCTAGTTACTATTTTAAAGAAGCATATGCATTTAGCTCCAGGGAGATTACAAAGAATGATGCTCAAATTGTAAAAGTACAACTTCAAAATAGTCTGCACAAAAGGCAAACTTTTTATCTGGCTGATACCTTATCCAGATCACCCAGAAATTCAACTGAACAGCTTCATGTAGAGAATTTTGACTTTGACATCATGGAAGTGAATAATTTTTCTACCACGAGACTTGATGAGCTGAGAGATCATACAAAGACTGATCCAATTTTGCAAAAGTTCAACCACTACATTAATGCTGGATGGCCGTCAATGCAATCTAGTGTATCACCTGAAGAGCAAACTTATTTTCTTACAGAGATGGGATGTTGATGGAAGATGGCATTATTTTCAAAGGTCCTAAAATTGTTGTTCCTGCTTCCTTACAACATGAATATATCCAGATTTTGCATCATGGTCACCCAGGTTTTGAATCTACCAAAAGAAGGGTGAGAGAACTAGTATGTTGGCCTTCTCTAGCAAAAGACATTGATAAAGTACTTTCTTCTTGTTCAGTATCCAATAGTACTAAAACCACATTTGCAAAAAGAACTACTTCAACTAAGTCAAGTTCCTGACCTGCCTTGATAATATATTTGATTTCTCTGAATTTTTGTATATAGTTTTTTGGCTAATATGTGTTTTTTGCTACACTTTTGTATTCTAACCAGGTTAATTTTGCTCTATCGATCCAGTTTTTTGCTATATAAGCTTTCATCAGCATGCAAAGTGTTATTATTATATGTTTAGATAACTTGTTAATATTACCCTTAAATAAATGGAGTATAGTTGTTTGCCATGAGAGCATAAATGTTGAGTATCCAGATTTCTCTAATAGAATTCTAAGTGAACACCATAGCTTATATACTGTTTTACAGCTCCAGAATATATGAAGGATGTCTGCTTCTTTATTTGGGCAAAAAGGACAATATGGTGACTTGGATGGGTTAAATTTATTAAGACGTGCAGGCGTGAAGTATGCATTGTTAAAAATCATGAGTTGTGTATATATTAACTTTTTATATGGTGTCAGTTTTATAGAGTACTGTAAAACATTAATTGAAATACTCTCTTAATAGTCTGGTATAGTATATGTATTTTAAGGATAGTAAACATTACTGCTGGAATCAAACCTGCTACTAATGGTACTGCAATACATTAATTGATATCTTGTCATGAATAGTATGTAAACACTATGTACATAAGAAATGTAAGCACACCACTCTGTTGAGATTAGCAACCAAAATAAGTAAGGTGACATATATGTATATATGTACATAAGTTTTTAGTCGAGTAGAATGTTATCATATTATAGGTTGATGTTATGCATATATTATAGCTCACAGTAGTAAAGTTGGTATAATATGCCATATGGAAAAACTTTTAGACAAACTTATAATTTAATTATATCAGTGCGATAATACTATGGTTTTCTACAAAGTATGAATGTTATTAGCTTAATGGGCAGTAACTATCATTACATGTTTATGAATGTACAATGTAACATCAACTGTACCACATGTAATTGTCCTGTTATTCTTTTTGTTTTGTTTTTATACCAGAAAAGTTTTAAATAAAAAGATATTTGATAAAAAAAAAAGTTCCTGACCTGCTTTGGTCAACAGTAGCCACTGATATATTCGAGTGGAACAATCAGCATTACTTAGTGTTGGTAGAGTCTTATTCAAACTGGTTTGAGATTGATTTACTACCCAACCTAATGTCCACTGCTGTTATTACCAAGTTGAAATGTCATTTCTCAGTTCATGGTAGTCCACACAAAGTTGTTTCTGACAATAGTACTCAATTTACTAGTCAGTTGTTTCAGACATTTACAAGAGAATGGGACTTTGTACATGTTACTAGTAGTCCTCAATATCCTCAGTCAAATGGTCTAGCTGAACGTGCAGAACAGAGTACAAAGAAATTACTAGAGAAGTCAAAGCATGATAATACTGATGTCTTTTTGAATTTACTTAATTTCAGAAACATACCCTGTGATGATATACTTGGCTCACCTGCTTAGAGACTTCTGTCTAGGCAAACCAGAACAACATTGCCTATAAGTTCCAGTTTGTTTAGGCCTAAAGCTAAGAATGACAGGACAATTAGAACCCAACTATTCAGAAAGTGCTCTTTCCAGAAGTCCAGCTATGATAAATTGAGCAGATTTTTCCGTCCCTTGAAAGAAGTAGAGACAGTGAGGATACAAATGGTGAAAGATTTTGACCGGATTGGTCAAGTAACAGGTATATGTACTGAGCCAAGATCCTACTTCGTAGAATCTGAGAGTATGAAGTACAGGAGAAATCACAGACATCTTCTTCCTGTACCAGAATCAATATTGCAGCATTGTTCCTGTGATACAGACTCTAGATCTCAGAGCAATCCAGACAATATTCCTGTTGCAGAATGTGTCTTAACTTCTACTTCCATTCCTGATGATGTTCCTGATGTCCCTAGAGTTGAACATTCAGCAGAGACAGTCCCAGTTGCTAGACCTAATTCTAATTTTTATGTCACACAATTTGGCTATCTTTCCAGACCTAGTGTGAAATACAAAGCAACCCTGACATAATTGTTTATATGTATTTAGTTCTGTAAAATTGCATGACAAAGAATTATTTGTATTGATTGCATGTCAATAGAGGTCATCAACATTGCATGACGTATTTCTCAAAGAGGGAGGATGCAGAACAGAGTGTGTTTGCTGTATTTTTAAGAAGCATTTCAAGGACAGCACATGCATATAAATAGCCAGCACATTCTAGCTTCAGTGCCATTTTGAGAGTGCAGCTGGAGAGTGAGCATGTATGAGTGTAATAGCTAGTTTGTTTATAAGTTTATCTAAGTTAAAGTTATCAAGCCTCAATCCTGATGCATTTGTATATAATAAAGTTGCTTGAACAGAACCCACAAAGACTCATCTATTTTATCCTGACTAGATGAACGACATACACTTAATGTTGTGTGTAACCAGAGTAGAATGTTTGTATTTTCCAGTCTGGAACAGTTACCTAAGTTTCCTACAGTGGGTAATCACAGGAGTGTAGCTGAACAAGCAGAAACACTTTTGCAGTTATAGTTCAGAGCAAATAAGCCTCCTTATGTACATGAGGCAATTAATCCGACATGCCCTGTAAAAACCGAAAGGTCAAAGGTACATACCTTAAGCATTGAAACTTCCATTTGTATATATTTATTAAAATAGGTGTACTGGGTTTTATTTGTTGTTTGATCATATTGCATACCTAAAAGGTACATTGTGCTGATCAAGTGTCATGTGATTTACCTGACGTGCTTGTTATAAAGGCCTTGAGTTGAATGTGTATTTTGTTGTGAGGAAGTCTGCTGTGCATGAAAATGGGGATAAGAAGAAGTGAGACTGGAAATGCAGTTGTGGATCCTCATTATTATGACTCTGTGGATTTTCCACACATAATAATGCAGGTAGTAATGTACTGCTTTTGTCTTGGTTTCCACAGGTGACTGGGGGGTTGAGGTCTCTCCCCCACACAACCTGATGTCAGTGTCTCTTCAGACTCTGATGATGATGGTGGCCACAGTGACACACAGGTGGGGGTTGTTGGGGGCTGAATCTGTCCGAGAGGTTGACAAGGGTTGGGAGGGTGGCTTAATGGCTAAGGTGTTTGCCTTACAAACACAAGGTGCAGAGTTTGAGTATCACAAGGGATAATTGTCTAGACTTAAAATGGCTTGCAAGGGCAGTTAGCTTAGTACTAAACTATGAACCTATGAACCTAATCCCTATTCTGCCCCCATTGCCACTGCACAAAGTCAGTATGCTCACACATACCCAATCCCCACAGCCCTCAAATCTTGGACAAGCAGAGGGTGGGGACATTGAACAAGCCAGTGTGGCAACTATGGCTTCAGTGAGTGTAGGCACTGGCCATAGCCAGAGAGCTGGCGAGGTCCCACACAGGCAGATTGACAGGGGTGATCATGGAAGGACTACTGTCCATCCACCACCTGTTGCAGGTGTCCCATCACAGGTCACTTGGCACATGTTTCAGGCCATCATGGAGGCACATGCACATTCTGAATGGAACACCAGACTTATGCTTAGGGTTATGTATGCAGCACAATCTGACATCCGTGAGTGCCTCCACCACATTGGGGACACCCTGGATCAGTTCACTGATGCAGTGGACAGACAGTGGACTGAGACAGTGTTTGTCTTGGACTGCACATTGTCTGTGCTGGAACATGTGGTTGGAGTTGGGTGTCAGACCTGTGGATGTAGGTTAACAACACCATCTGCTGAGAGTCCACATGGCCATGCACAGTTATGCTCCTGTAGTGTCAGTACATCCAGAGCTACAGAGGAGAGTGTGCTGTCCACACCATGATGTGGCAGGTCATGTGTATGTGGTCCTGGGTGGTCTCATGGGGGACATGGTCCCAGCAGATAGCAATCACCATCATGTACTAACACCACGTCTGACCTTGGGCATGGTGGTGCCAGTAGAACTCCTGTCCCTGACAGTCAAATCACATATTCCATCATTGCCACACAATGCAATGCATTATACATTCCTTAACTGTATGTCCTTTTTTCTCACATTTCTCTGCATCTTTTGAAAGGACAAACATAAGTGGTCAGATTTCCCACAAACAAAAACATGTGTTAGGTTGGCTTCCATAAGGGAAAACCTCTCTAACATTGTTACAACACAAACACTAGGTAAGTAAACCATGACATTCGGTATAATGTTCTGTGTCACCCCTGTTTTACAGCCACCATTCCAAACACCCTGTTATCATAACACTTTTTTACATCAAAAACAGACTGACATTATTTTTCAGCATACTTTTTCTACATCCATATATTCAGCATCAGTGCTTTTAAATTGAAAATATAAGTGTATTTTACCTGATGTGCAAAACTGCAAATAACATAGTCCTTACACACTTCATAGTTGTGTGTTCTTTATTAAAAAGGCCTACAAGCCTACAGGCCAGTTCATGTGTTTCAACATAGATATCAGCTAGACTTTAATTTTTCAGCTGAATTATAACATGCAAATCCATAGGAAGAAAGCCTAAAGGTTTAACAGTATAATCCCACAGTTTATATGAGCCCATTTTTTGTTCTGATATGAATTACTAGTTTAGTCCTCTGAGAAAAAAAACTGATTTCCTTTTGTAATCCCCAGATCTTGCTGCAACATTTGCATAATTACGTTTTAGTTTATCTACCAAATGACTGTCTCTCTGCTGCCTCCTTCCTAACCTGTTGACCTTATACATCACATGATGACTCAGAACCCAGCCAAAACTGCTTGAGATTTATAGTTTCTGATGATAAACTAACAGTTTGTTTGGGAAATCGCTTTTCCATTAAATAACCACAGGATAAAACAAGCTCATATGCTGGCTTGTCTAACATCACTGACACCAAAACTTCATCTTGTAATCCACCAGGTTGCAGTGGAAAAATTTAAACCATTTCACCTATTTTTTTTTTCATTTGAATTTACTTCTTCCACACTGTGTGTAGACACAGCCTCCGCGATGCCTATCCTCTCCGCCATGTTCTTCCCTGCCATTGTAAGAGTAGGGGAGCTTCCTGGTGTCCTGGTCAAATTTCCTCAGGTCAGTATGAATACCACCTTAGGACTCCCACAAAAGAGGCTGATGACCTAGTGGGGCTCACCCGGTTAACATTTAAAAACACCATTTTACCTGGTAATTATAATGTCTTCCATAGGTTTCTAATTAGGTAGTGAGATAATTACTTTTCACTTCTATTGATAAATTGCTTCTATGACTTGTGCATTGATAGATACATAGGAAGACTTTCTGTGAAACTGGTTGTGCTTTTGTGTTTGGAGACACAGAGATCAAAAGATACTAATACCAGAGGACAGAACATCTGTCATTTTAAAACATTTATCTTGATAAATGCCTTCCAAAGAGTTCATAAAATATATTGCTTCCTCATGCATCGAACCCCTTTGCTTATCAGCTAATACCCTACCTACTGAAACAGTCTATTTTCTTCTTGACATTATGCTTTCAAAGTTTTTCTCTAATAGCTTCTACCCTCTTATTGTTCACAAACTACACCCCCTTCCTACCATGTCTGTTCTCAGTTTTCACTTACTCCTTCTTATGCAGCATTCCTTTTACCTTCACTTTAAGAGAACATTCTTTTAATATTCTCTCTCCAAACTTGTCTGGTTACCTACAGCATTCTTCCATTAAACGTTCCGCATTATAAACTTACCTTGTTGCTCATTTTTTTGGAACTTCTACACTTTAATACTGATTCACCCTCATTCTACTCAGCTAAGCTCCCCTTCACATTCCCGTTTATATAGTCACTCTCAGATAACCCACTCTTTCCATCGCCACTACATGGCAGCCCATTATCTTAACTTATTTCTAGTTTCTGTTTTTGTAGTCAAAGAATCCCAGCAATGATTCATGGTTTTACTTTTCTAATGTCTGTTGCTTTGTGAATATGTTTAATCATTCTCATGTTAACTACAATAATTTTCTTTCACAGATTTGCAAATGTGCTATTTTTGCTATGTATTTTTATTGCTATTCAAATTCAACTACAGCAACGAAAAATCATCAGATAATCTATAACCTATAAGATGTCATTGATAAAATAATTTGAAGAAACACCAACCCTGGAATTCAGGAAAAAGGCTAAATGCTGACAGTAATTGCCTACCACAATATAATTTACAGACAGTTGTAGCCGCTGTGAGAAAGACCTCATTATTGGTTCATTAGGATCTCTTTGAATGGTACTTTTGTTAACACTAGAAGACAGCAGTATCCTCCCTAGAAGTCCATGCAACAGATTGGAAAATATACCCTCTACGACCAGACACCCATATTAACAAATGCACATCCAGACATTCCAGTACACACACACACACACACACACACACACACACACACACACACACACACACACACACACACACACTGTTTCATCAGTAAACAAAAGCCCCAGACAACCACAATCACTAAAATACTCACCCATTCATTCAAACACATGCTCTGATATGCACACACACACACACACACACACACACACACACACACACACACACACACACACACACACACACACACACACACACACACACGCACACACACACACACATACATACACACACACACTCCACCCAAACATGCAAACTCCCGACTATCTACCAGTCTTCTTAATGTGATCACCCAGGCAGATACACAATCGCACACACCCACACTTTCATGTAGATTCAGTCATACTCCTACAGACATACACATGTAACAAACCGCACACACTCTCATACAATAGTACCCCTCTGATGTCTTTGCTTAACTGAATTGCACCATGATTGCTTCCATAGATGTGAATGTGAGACCACTGTTTTTTGACATCATCCATTTTTCCTCCAACAGTGAAATTTTATACAACCAGGGAATTATTTGAGGAGCTCAGCATTGCAAATTGGGAACCAGCAAAATCTTTCGGGGATAGTACATAAATAATTATCACTGGCCACTTCATCTCAGAATTCTGCTTTGGCTTTTATCAAGGCCGCCCTCTGGGCTGGGGCCCATACTAGTGGGAATCCTCAGCATTAGGGTGAGCTAAGACTCAGAAAAGGGTTACCATGAGGGGGAAATGGAAAGGTTAAGACTTTTCCCAATGGTAGGCCTCTCTGAGTCTCAGCCCATAAGTTCAAAAGATAATAACAATGTTATTGCATTTATAATTGTAGATAACATCCTAATTAATGTATTGGCTCGACTTCCTTACTGTACTATGTACAAACTATGTATTCTTTAATTGATTTTGATTTTTTTTTTTTTTTTTGTTTGTGTGTCTTGCACCATGGTGCCTGGATTGTCACTGAAAATAATGTGTCAACCAGTCGACTTACCCAGATATTAAACTGCAATAAATTACGAAATAAAGTAATCTAGCACAAAGTGCAGTATCCATGTAATAGAACTAAAACCTCTGCACTATAATGGGTAGTTGAATGATGCATCTTAATTCACTACAAAAAGGAAAAGACAGTAATATTACTGCATACAAGAATGTAATATTACTGCATACAAGAATGTAATATTGCTGCATACAAGAATGTAATATTACTGCATACAAGAATGTTTCAGTCACAAAACCTTTTTTTTTTTGTAAATGACTTGAGACTGTAGGGTTTTAAATGTTAACATTTAAGATGATAACTGAGAATCTTGACAAAGTGATTCTTTGTAAAGTAGTCCATTCAGTAGAACTATAAAACTTTGCCAGAAGTCCAGCCATGATTAGCAAAAAATGAACATTAGATTACAATTAATAGGTTCACAATGTATGTAGTACATTTACAAATGTTTAAATCAAATCTGTAAATGTACTATATTGTAAATGTACTGCTCATCTTTCAATATTCAGTGCACTATCATACCTCTAACATGTTGCTGATTTTGACCTTTGTATCTAAAATTTGTATCAGACATTTGTAAATAATGCATAGTTGCATTTTGGTAATCCAGTGTATCACGGATGTGTATTGGATCTGTATCTGTATTACTACCTGTCCATGTAAAACTGGTTTATATTTCTGTGTTTATTTATACATTTTCTCTGTTCTTCAAGTACCCTACCTTTGGAATAGCCATAGCTGAAACTGACCTGTGGTCAAGTCAAGTTCACTTACCCATTAACCAAATGCATAAATAAATATCCAGAAAAAGCTGAACAAAGACATACATATAGACCGACAGACAGGCTATTCGTGGATGTTCATATCCAGTACTTGCTCACCTTCCAGCATCCAATAGATGAGCATCTTAGTACACAGTAACACAGACATGTATTATATCACAACAGCAAACTGAATTGTATCTCCACTGTTTACACTACATGTTGGCATGGCAGAGTGTATGCCTGATGTATGAGTTGCACACTACTCATGTTATAGTTAAATGTATCATAGCAATGAGCAGGGATGATTCCAACTGTGCCATTCCCTTGAGACGAGGCCATGCAGCATGTAATATAAGAAGTGTAGTCTATACATGATGTAGCTGACCGTGTCCCCATTGAGGACACAGCAAATGATGGGCACCCTGACATCCAATTTCACACTGATTACTAAGACAGTAGGTATAGAACTGAGCAGTACATAGTGTAGCATACTTCAGACAATGAATATCAACCAGAAATGTGGTGGAATTGAATATGTATACATTATGCAACACAATACACATCATATTATGTACTGCAAGTCATGTTCTCTGCTACTTTGCCTGCATCAGTTCATATGACATCACATATCTGCACTATGTTGTACAAGTGCATGGACAATAATGCACTGCAGAACAAGATACTGCATGTGGAGCTGAGAAAATAATGCAAGGACTTACTGCACCTGAGATATTTTGGACAGCAGTACAGCTTGACCGAGCATGATGCAGACAAATTGAACAGTAATGTAATGTATGTTCATATATCTGCATTTACTAACTAAGATAACCTTGACACCAAGTAGGCATCTCTTCCCTATCCTGATATTGATTTTGACTCCAGAAGCTGGTAACATAATATCTTGTCTAGAAACTGGAAAAAAAAAACTCAAGCTATTCATCATGAATGGTTCTGGAGGAGCCTTTTCCTCCCACTGGCATTCTCTGTTTAACTTTTCAGGGTCACAAACACTACTCATCTGCTGTAAGTACCTCACTGATTTCTGATCACACATTTCCTGTGAACGACTAATGATGCCAGCTGGCCTGAATAGCTTCTCACATTTGAGGACATGGGTCACAAACAAGTGGTTTCTTTTTCATGCCACTGATGATTAGTGTTGTTTAGTCATATTAACACCTCTGCACATGGAAAACCTGGCCACATGGCTGTGGACACATGATGAGCCTTGTACTCAGCTCCCAGTTAGCCGCACTGAATAATGGTACTATAAGAGCTGTGTGACACTTACTGGGGGTACCATGATACTATAATACCAAGAGATATATAGTATAAGTAAGCAATGGCCGATGCTGAAAGTGAGGGTTATGCAGTATTTCCACTTAGTGCAACATTTAAGATCATATAGATAAAGCTCTATTGGTCTAATGAAAGCACAGGTAGATAAATGCTGTGCGTATTAATTTATTTATTTAATTAGTTATTTATTTCTCTGTCCTGTGTTGACTGAGTTAGTCCCACTTGGCCCAACTAGGCTACTGGCTTATATACCCCTCACTTCTAGCATTGATCACTGCTATTACACCTTAGCAAACTTTTTATTTTCATTTCCAAAATCTGATCTCTGCACTAAATTTGATATAGTTTATAGATATATAGCTATTCTGAAGTAGTTCCTTTAAGCTAATCAAGTATTGTGAAATGCAGTTTTATGACTTGTGTATATCTGATTTCATGCACATATAAATATACAGACCTTTACATTAACCGTTTATTAATATTTTTCACCTATACTGTTTTCATACAGAGTTGTCACCTTTTAAAAGACTACACCACCCCCCCTAGCATACATATACTGACTTTAGTACAGGCTGCAGTTCAGTTAAATGGTAGCTGCTATTCTCCCTTTTTCATACATACAGATATTGCATTTATTACCCACACTTTTGTAAGTAAAGTCTGAAAAGGAGTCTCTATGCATGTGATACAAGTACCTTTAGGAATGACTGCTTGAAAGTGTGTGTATTGGATGAGTATTTGAATGTACCTGTGTGTACGTGCATAGGATTGTGAAATACGTGCACTGAATAGGGTCTATATTAGAACACCAAACATTCAAAATGTAGAGTGTTCTAATATCGAACCCTACCAATTGAAAATACTAAACATCGAACATTCAGAACAGCAAATTTTTTCCTAGTCCAAAACACATACACACAACACAAGCACACCAAACAAAGAGCAATCCACACACATACATCTAAACTCTTGCACCTAACCCTACACTAAACTATACACACACCACTAACTATCCACTTACCTTAACCCAAACCCTAACCCTAAGGTCCATCACTATCGTACACTCATCTCACCCGTGCCCTAACCCTAACTCACCTAACCTGCCATAACCCTCACGTCCACACAATCGCCCACATACCTAACCCACACCCTAATCCTAACTCACCTAACCCGCCCTAACCCTCATGTCCATACAATCGCACACATACCTAACCTGCACACAGTCGCACACTTACCTGAACCCGACCCGTAACTTTCCACCAGAGCGCTGGAAATACCAAAGCAACAGAAACGGACAAACAAATTCTTTCCCTAGGAAAAAATTGGTTTTCTATTTCTTTGATATTTTCAGCATTCACTGAAAATGGGTCGATATTAGAACATTCGACATTTTAAATGTCTGGTGTTCTAATATATAGACCCACTGAATACTATACCAAAAAAGAGAGGGGCAGTATAATCTAGTGTGTGTGTGTGTGTGTGTGTGTGTGTGTGTGTGTGTGTGTGTGTGTGTGTGTGTGTGTGTGTGTGTGTGTGTGTGTGTGTGTGTGTGTGTGTGTTTGTAGTACGTCTAACCAATAGTTTATCAAGCAAGAGCGGTACAGCATTAACCTAACCTAATTGTGTGTATTTGTATCTATATGTGTTTGTGTGCATGCGAGCACATGTATGTGTGGGCTTGTACATATGAGTATGCATGAGTGTGTGTGTGTGTGTGTGTGTGTGTGTGTGTGTGTGTGTGTGTGTGTGTGTGTGTGTGTGTGTGTGTGTGTGTGTGTGTGTGTGAGAGAGCACATGTAATGCTGTATGAAGGCTTTTTGTTGAGAGTCTGTCAGTGGGTGACTATATGTGTATCCTTTTTTAAGTTAAGCACTTTAAATGAGTTTTATTTTAGTGGGTGACAATTTTGGATCAAAGTGCAGACTACTGCAGATTACTGTTCTTATGACTTTTTCAGAAGCAGAAATCATCCACAATTTCTCTTTTTAGCTGCAAAGTATAGTCGTACATTGCCTTTACCCATAACCAGCAGATGTTCAAATTCCTCACTGCTGCAGCCTTTGGGCTATATGGGTTGTGCCCTGCCCAGGACCCAACAACTGGCCAGCATCCAAATGCTCTGGCTCTATCCCACACCTTCACTCTGACTGCTGATTGGTCAGCACTGTGGAGGGTAATGAGCAGACAGAGTGAAGATTTCTTCAGGACTTTATTGTCCAAAAGTGAAGAAGGAGCATACTCATCCTGGACCACTAAAACATGCAAAAACAAATCATTTTATATCCCAGCCAATAACTATATACAAAAGTAGAGGGATGTGGAGAGGGTGTTGTACTGCAGCATTGAGGAATTCAAACATCTGCTTTTATGAGTAATGCAACATACACAACTGTACTATGTTCATCATTAACACGGCTGCAGTAACCCTTAGGCTGTATTGGTTGATTACCAAAGCTTCCAGCAAAACCTGGGCTAAGATCTAGAAAAATTAATTAGTTTGTAATGCCTTGTAAAGGTATGTACAGAGGAACACATATGCACTCTAGAATTACCCTTTTGCAAAATGTCATTGAAGAAGCCAAGGTACTAGTAGAATGAGCTTTTATACTGCTTGGAACTGTTTCACCATTATAGGAATGAAAAAAAGGCAATAGCTGAGGACAGCATCTGGAAATAGTCTGTTTTGACATCGCATGTCCTTTCTTTATCCCAAGACAGGAAACAAATAGTTAATCTGCTTTTCTAAAGGACTTAGTTCTATTGAAATAGTACCTGAGGTACCTATGCACATCCAGAGTATGAAGAGTCCTTTCCCCCAGTTCAGAAATTTCCTGATAGAACACTGGGTGATGGCCTGATTCAAAGTAAACTCTTGAAACAACTTTAGTCATGAATGAGGGATTTGTTCTTAATGAGACACTGTCTCTATGGAAGTCTGGATAGGGTTCCTCCACCATTATAGCTTGCAACTCAGATACTCTTCTTGCAGATGTCAGATCAATGAGAAGATCAGTTTCCCATGTAATGAACCTCAAGTCTGCTTGATGAGTAGCTCAAAAGTGAGACATGGTTAATTATGCAGTGCAAAGTAAAGATCACAGGAAGGTGAAAGCTGTTTATGAGGAGGTCTCAGGTGTAAAACTCCCTGAAGAAACTGGTTCACCAAAACATAGATGAAAATGGAGGACCCATGGGCAAACCTGCTGAAATGATCACAAGATTCTTTACTTGGGATGGACTTGGTGAAGAAGTATACACAGAAAATGGTCAATCCACAGGTGAGCTGTTAAATGAGACTTTTCTGAGCTTTTCACCCTCTTAGATAATACTACAAAGAAGCTGAGATGCCTGCAATGGCAGAGGTTTCATATGGAAGCATGTTTGGAATATAAAATAGTGCCCAGGGGGATGAGAGTACTGTGTATGCCAGCACAAGGAGAAGCATGTCCTGATTTACTAGCGTGCTGGCAGCAGATAAACATAGATACCAGCTTTTGTTATATGAATTTGCTTATGGAATATTATTCTCCTGTTGAAGGGTAACTTCGTAGTGAGGGGAAAATCCTACAGAGTAATCTACAATGCATTACAACACAGACCAACATCTGTGTAAAATCACTCATGTATTGAACAATATAGCCTTGTTTGAAAATAAATTGCAGCAAACAAAGATGAAAAAGCTGCAAAGGAACTATCAGGACTTCATGACAGGCTGTATTTTCACATGGCCTTGTAAACAGGCTAGAACTGAGTCTAACCCAGCAGTAGCAAGTAATTTACATACCAACAATGTGTTTACTGAGCCCGGTAATGTTAATGTTCAACAAAATGTGAACAATGCCTCTGTGGCTACAACCATGATAGTAGAAGGTTCCATGGTTGCTATGGATCCGAATAGCAATACTTCTACAATAGCTCGGGCTGATGACATCACACAGGGAACCAAACAGCCCAGCACCAGCATGAGAGTGAGACCGAAATCCTTGTTTCCTTCTTCTTCATCTTCTTCTTTTTTTTGCAGCAAGGAGCAGCTCCATGACTTTTCCATCTTTCCCAGTACTAGTAAGGAAGAAAACAGAAAACAGGTAAGGTCACTCTGTACAGAGGGATGTGAAATGGCAGAGATCATGCACTGACTATTCTTAATGACTGTAATGTATTTAATATATCTAGTGTTCCACTGACTAAAGAACAAATTAATGTTTTAGGAAAAGGATTATCATTTGTACCCAGCAGGGCATCAGTACTAAGTGAAGTTATACTGGATTTGCATGTTTGGGTAGTATGTCATTCTTAATAACATGTTTAGGGGAAATAGCCATTATACTAATGTTATGAAACATCCAGGTACTTTTGTACCAGTAATGCACCCCACAGTTCATACTTTTTTAAAAACTTGTGAGGATGAAATAAGACTTTATCTTGACAATGTAGCATGCAGGTTTAACAATTTAACTTATTTGGAAAGGCAAGCATTGCTAGATTTATTGAATGCTGATAGATTGGTTATCAAACTAGCTGATAAGGGTGGGGCTGTTGCAGTTATGGATGCTACAGCATACATAAAATCTTTGGGTGCCCTAACTAGTGATATTAATACTTACAGAAGTATTTCACCTTTGATGGTTAAGCAATATATATGCAATGTAGACAATAAGTAAAGGGCTTTAAGAATAAATGGAGTGTTAGATGATTATTTGTATGTATTCCTAAGCATTGAACATCCAGTAATTTCTGTTTTTAAAGCACTACCAAAAATGCATAAAAATACCCTACCTCCACTGATGAGACATATAGTCTCAGGGAGGGGATGGGTTACTGAACATTTATATATGTGGGTAGAAGCAAAGTTGAAAAATCTGCTTTCTCATTTTATTAGGATTTTGAAAGACACTGTACAATTGTTATCAAAATTGTATGATGCATGCCAAATTTTAGATTTGAAGAATTTATTGATGGTAACCATGGATGTCAATAGTCTGTTCATCACAAATCCATTTGGGTTAAAGGCAGTGAAAGAGGTAATGCATACAGTTAATATATATGATGAGAATACCAACACTTTAATTCTGGAAGCATTAGCATTGGTGTTAGAAAATAACATCTTTCTCAGCAATTGAACACACTATAGGCAGGTTCAGGGTGTTGCCATGGGCACACCCTGTGCCATCTCTTATGCTAATTTAGTGTTAGCCTTCTGAGAAGATGAATATATTTTTAAATGTGAACATTTATGGAAGACTTCAATATTTTTTTATGCCAGATTTGTTGATGATATTTTTTGTTTTGGGCACAGGGCAGTGATGAACTGTTGAATTTTGTTGATTACCTGGAGGAAATTACAGATGTTCTCAGGTTTTCAGTAGAGCACAGTAAAGAGACCATTGTCTTCTTAGATGTCACGTTAAATAAAAATGTAACTGGTAAACTAAACACCACCCTGCATAGGAAACAATGTTAAATAAATCAGTATTTGAATGTGTGTAGTATGTGTCCTAGGCATACTTTTCACAATATTATGCAAGGCCAAGGATATAGAGTTTCTCGGCTGTGCACAGATAATAATGAGTTTCACAAAGAAATTGATGTGTTAAATGAACACCTTAAGGAAAAGGGGTACTCGAAGGAAAACGTAGAAAAAACTAAGAACAGCATAATATCCAGCAGGGAAGTTAGGGCAAGGCCATGGCTTTCTGATAATAAAGAACAGCAGGGAGATAAGCTGAAGTCATCTGATAAATATGACAAAAAACCCAAGGTAATGCCACATTATAGTTTTAATTGTATGGGATTTGTGATATTATTAGGCAAAACTGGAAGATACTAAGAAGTGACAGTCACCTGAAGGATATTTTAGATGAGAAACCTAGATTTACTTTCAAGCGAAATAGTAACATAAAAGATATGCTATGGATAGAACCTGGCTTAAAAAACAAGAAAGCTAACAATGTTTCCTCTGCACATATGAGAGGACCTTTCCCTGCAGGCATTGTTAAGCATATTCAAATGTGAATGGCTTAAATTATTTTACACATCCTGGTATGAATAAAAAATATACATTTGAGTTTTATGCAGATTGCCATACAGAGAATGTGGTTTACGTGGCATGCTGTAAGTCATGTCTGAATTTATTTTTATGTTGGAAAAACTAATTGTAAGTTAAAAATAAAAATACTGCACCACTTGTCATCCATTAGACAGAAGGATAAACACAATGCATTATACCCGCATGTTTCTAGCTTTTCAGATCACACTTTTGTTTTTGTGGTTCTGCATGTTGCACAGATGAAAAAAAAGGGGGGGGGCATTGTTAATGATACAGAGTATGCGGAATTAAGATGGATCATACAATTGGATGCTGATAACCCAACTGGATTAAATAGTTCTGTGCCTTTAAAACCAGCCCTAAAGAAAAGGCGGGTCAAGTATAAAAAGTGACTGTTTGTTTTTAAATTTTTTTTAGTATTTAAAGACTGTTATGGTTATCTGAAGTTTGTCTGATGAAGGGTTTTTTAACCTGAAAGCGCTTATGTTTTGTAATCAAAGATTGCGGCCAGTTTGGACTCTGTTTCGTTTGTTTTTTGATTTGTTTATAGAGGAATAGGAGAGGCCAGAGGATAGTAAACACCAGTGGTGCATAATCCTGATATGGCCCTAGCTATTGGCTAGACACAAACCAGAAAACATTTTCCACTTACTGATATAAAATTTCCTTGTAGCAGGTTTTATTGTCTCCTTTAGTATATGCTGTACTCCTTCCGAAAAAAGGGACCTAAAAGGAATCAGAAGTGAATCATCCAGGCAGTTAGCTAAAGATGGTTGAGACTGGGGTGAATCAAAATCTCCTTGTCTTGTATGAATTGTTTTAGTTTGTGAGGAAGCTTGAGGTAATTGCTCTTGGCCAGTTCCATAAGGAGAAAAAAACAATGCTGCCTGGGCCCAAATGGGGTCACCACTATGAACTTTATGGAGTCCTAAATCTTTATAATTACCCTGGATATCAGTGGAAATACTGCAAAGGCATAAAGTAACGTTCCCAACCATGGAAAAGAGAAGGCATCTGTTTTCCAGACTTATTTGAAATGAGTCTTGGCGCAGAATTTTTTCAGTTGTCTGTTTTGAAAGGAGGCAAACAGATCTACTTGAGGTGTTCCAGAATTATGGATCAGTTCCTGAAAGGCCACCTTGTTCAATTTTAATTTGTGAGGATCTTTCCTGGTCTTGTTCAGCTTGTCTGACACTATGTTTTGCTCTGATGAAATTTATAATGCTTGGAGGTTTAAGGAGTGCTAAAGAGCCATCTCCCAAGCCATCATAGCTAGCATGCACAGAGGGTATGCACTGGTGCCAATTTGCTTGTTTATTACCACATCACTTTGGTTTTGACAGCAGTCGCCTGAAGAGGTCCAGGAGCCATAGATGATGAAGATATTTTGAGGCATGGATCACAGCCTACATCTCTTTGATGCTGATGTGCTTTAGTTTATCTGAGGAGTTCCACAAACCTTTCAAATCTACCCCCATGGAAATTGATCCAAGCAAAATCTGAGGCATCTGTAGTTATAGAATGCTTGGAGGTAGAGGAAAAATGGGAGCCCTGGATTTGACTCTATTTGTAGTCACCAGTAGTGCAGTACCTTTTTTCAGAAAGCCCAGTAATGGAAGCTGAAATTCAAGAGGATGCAAATGTATCCACGTGTCTTTTTAGGAACTATTAAATCTTTTTTTATGCACAACATGGTGAATAGGAATCAGGAGAATCATAGAAGCCATGAATCCAAGCATCCTGAAATACTGTCTGGTTGAAGTCTAAGACTGAAGTCTGAGACTGAGAAGCTCAGGAAAGTTTCTATATAAAAATTTACCTTCTCTTCTGTCAAAAAGCCTTTTGCTGAAAGGTGTACATGAAACCACCCAGAAAGACAATGTTGTATGAGGATTGCTGAACATTTATCTGGAACTCTGGATTGGTCAAAAGAGAAGAAACCTGTTGTAATGACTCTGGAAATCTGGAAAAAGACTACAAAAATGAGCAAGTTGTCTAAAAAAGAAAATATGTGAATGCCATTCTGTCCACATTGAGCTATGACTGAAGCTAGACACTTTGTAAACATTGGGTGCTGATAGAGTGATCCAGACATAGAAAATCTGAGATATTTCCTAAAACCTTTGTCTATGGGAATGTGATAGCATGCATCTTTAGATTTAATGTGACATTAAAATTTCTTTGTAGAATGAAAGGTAACAGATTGTAAAAGATGAGCATCTTGAATTTTGGAACTTTCACATACAAATTGAAAAAAGAAAGATCTAGAACTGTTCACCAAGGAGCCTCTTTCTTTTGTATCAGAAACATTCTGGAACAGCAAAATGCTTTTTCCTTTGATTTGACTGCACTGGTTCTATAACTCTTACTGTGAATAAGTGCTTAAAAACCTGAGGAAAAAACTCAGCTTGGTTTGGAGGGGAGAACCTCCACTAAAAGGTGCTAATTGCATCCAGTGCCATCTGTATCCCTCTTGAATCACTTATAACACCCAAGAGTCTGAAACAATATGTTTCCCAAGGGAAATGTACAGAACAGGTTATTTGGACAGATTTGGAGAAAGAGGAGTAGAACGTGATAAGATGGAGAACGGAATGTTGGTACAGTCATTCTGAAGTAGTAGACTGTCCCTGTTTGGAAAAGATCCTTGTTTCTTGTTGTTGTTTCTTCCCCTCCTGTCATCTATTTTTGGTTCCCTGTTTGGCTTCAGAAGGCAGGATTGTTTTGTTTCTTAGATGAAAAAGATAATTTGGGAGATTTGTAAGAGGGCGCTTGAAAAATCTTGGAAACTGCCTGTATTAATTTCACTCTCTCATCAAATTATTTGAAGACCTGATTAGCAGATGAAGAAAATATTCTTTTACCAGATTTGTCCAATACCTTTCCTCATTTGTCCACAGGAGAAGGCTTGGAAGACCCCAAGAGTCTTTTACCAGCTTGTGAAGATGAAGATATGGCTGCAGGATCAGATCTGAGGTGGGAAAACAGATGTCTTAGTTTGGTAGACTTTGTAAAGCCGATCTGCTTTTTTGGGAACTGGAGTTTGAGAATCAGGATTGTTACAGGCAGCATTAAATACATCTTCCAAGACTGGCAAAATAGAGCTTATAAGGGTAGAATGAGGCACAGCTACTTGTTGACATGTCATAATATCTCCTCAATTCATGGGAAGCACCTTATTTATCCTTGTTATTGTCTGAGAAAAAGAGGAAAATTTCTCCAAAGGAGGTTGAGAGGACCAAGCTTCCTCTGAATCAGAGACTTGTGCTTAGGAATCCACAGGAGAAGAAGCCCTGTCCCTGTCTGTATCAGACTCCTCAGACCTAGAGCTGTTACTTATATCTCTGACTTCTACTCCTACTGAAAGTTGTATTGATAGTCCATATCAGAAACAAATATAATGAGGAATTTGAAAGGAAACCCATATAGTGGAATACCTGTTTAAATAAATTATATAGCAAGAGAAAGAAACTGCTTAATGCTAATAAGAGGTCTCATTCTACCCAACTTAAGAGCACACTTAGACAAACTAGCAAAGAGCTTAAGGAAACCATTAAAGAAGTTCAACATTGACTATGAACCAAAGATAGCTATTAAACCCAAAAATAACTACAAATCTTTCTTTATCTATGTCAGTAAATTAAGAGCTAACACCCAACAATGTCCTGAGCTGGTTCACAATATCCAGCCAGAGGTTAGCCGTTTCACAGATTCTCCAATCTCATCCACCCCCTTTAATTACTGTGGAACAAGTTCTCTCAGCCCTCTCAAAAACTAAGAACACTTCCTCCCTGGGTCCTGATAATATACTAGGTTGCCTGATTATTAGTGACAGATACAGCCTTTCTGAACCCCTATTTAACATATTTCATCTAAGCCTTCCCACTGGTTGCATTCCTGAAGTCTGGAAAATAGCCATTGTAATGTCATTATACAAGGGAGGTCCAACCACAGACTCTGGTAACTAGAGACTCAGTCTCACTAGCCACATATGTAAATATATGGAGTGCATTATCATAGACTTCATTAAATATGGACATTAAAATGTCTTAACCCTGGATACTAATAAATTTGGCTGTGTAAAAGTATGGTCCTAGCTCTTTACCCTCATTAATTTCTTTGAAAAAGTAACTGAAGTAGTAGTTAGTGGTTATGAAGTGTGTACAGCATGTCTAAGCATTGCCAAGGCCTTTGACACTATTCCCTATGCAGGTATTATTGATAGACTTAAAATCATTATATAAATCCTTATACTGTGTGGTGGATGGCTAACCAGTTATCTGACAGAACCTATCTGGTTAGAGTCACAGGTGCCACTTCTGAAAGAAAAAAAAGTTGTCAGTGGTATATCACAAGGCTCTGTAGTGTTCCTCCTATTTGGTATATATTTCTCAGACATTCAGGCTAGCACTGGGAGCCTATGTTTATCTAGGTTTGTAAATAACTGTAAATTGGGTATTGTTATTCAATCTTAACTGACTCACAATTACTCCAACATGGGTTAGACCACATCAAAAACTGGTGCAAGGATAATGGTCTCAAATTAAGTGTAAAAAATATAACAATGTTTATTTTAGTAAACAGAAGAGTTTCACTTACAATATAGAATATTCACCCTTTTAATCAGACACTGCTGTAAGCAGAGACAGATCCAGCAGTAGGTGTCCACCAAGGCAGTTGCCTAGGGCCAACTGACAGAAAGAGGGCCTGAGCTGCCTGGGAGATTTTTTTTAGCTAAAAATAGTAAGTATTTTTTTAAAGGCAGTCTTCTTTAAGAGCACCCTTTCTGTCTGGTTGCACAGACACAACATGTGTGTGTGACCTGTTTATGCATTCATCTTCCATATCTGTGCAACCTGCTGTTTACCTCTTCATCTTCTGCATGCATGGAATTTGAATACCAGAAGATGCTTAGATTGCAAACCACGAACATACAAGTAAGAGGCAAGTGTGTGTGTGTGTGTGTGTGTGTGTGTGTGTGTGTGTGTGTGTGTGTGTATACGAGAGGTAGGCAGGTGTATGTGCTTATGTGTGTGTGTGTGTTCCTGTAAGAGATACGTAGGTGTGTGTTTGTGTGTAAAAGATAGGTGTGTGTGTGTGTGTGTGTGTGTGTGTGTGTGTGTGTGTGTGTGTGTGTGTGTGTGTGTGTGTGTGTGTAAGAGCAGGTAGGTAGCATACCTCTTAGCTGTCCATGCAGAAAGTCCAGATTTTTGCCCCACATTTTTGGTCTGTTTCTCGGGCAGCCACTGTGGTGCAGCGGTTAGCATTGCCACCTCACAACAAGAGGTTCTCCGGTTTGAGCCTCAGCTGGAGTGCCTTCTGTGTGAAGTCTGCATGTCCTCCCTGTGGTCATGTGGGTTTCCTTCCAAAGACATGCTGTAGGTGGATTGGATACTATAAATTGGCCCTAGGTGTGAGCGTGTATGTGCCTTCTGTGGAAGGTTGGGTGTCGGGCTGACAGCTCAACACCATAAAACCCCACTGCCAATCATGAGCGGACAGGTGATCTGCTGTGGCTACCCCTAACTGGAAAAAGCCAAAAGAAGAAGATTTTGGTCTGTTCCTCATAAAATTTGTGATTTTCTGGAAAATAATTGAGAACTGACATTACTAAATAATGATAGACATTTGAGCTTCAGACCTTAAATCCTTTAGAAAAATGCATACTAATACAAATCCTGTTATTCTACTAACTTTCTAAGATCATAAGAGCATTATTTAAAATGTGTTCCTAATTATTTTAGGCTTTGTCCAGATTTCTTGCATTAAGAGATTGAGAGGTATATGCGTGTGTGTGTGCGTGTGCGTGTGTGCGTGTGTGCGTGTGTGTGTGTGTGTGTGTGTGTGTGTGTGTGTGTGTGTGTGTGTATGTGTGTGAAATGCCATAGTTAGGGATAGCAGGTGGTTAGTAATTTGCTCTAATCCAACTACCAAGCTGCATTTTTCAAGGAACTAATTTTCAGGTGCATTTTTCAAGGTACTGAGTATCAGGTGAATTTTTCAAGGAATTGGGTTTCAAGTGCATTTTCATGGAACTGTGAGCTTCAAGGGAAGAGAAGTTTACTGCTGCTCATGCTGTTTGTTTATAATGTGCAGCTGTTTTGTTTAGTAAATGGTATCACTACTATACTGCAGAATTCAGTTGTAACAGCCAGAACAGGATAAGTATCAATGTGATGACTGAAAAGGATATCTTGAAGGTGTAAGCTTTTCTTGAACGAGTCAAAAAGCATTTGCAAGCAGCACACTTATCCTTGCACTCATATATGCAGTCCATGTACACAGTTATGCATAAGATGAATACTAAATTCCTGTCATAAAACCCCTTTTTTAATATGTCAGACTGACAAGGAAAAAATAGTAGGTATGTCATCACACAGTGTACACAAGTGCTGACATGCTTCATAATAATCTCTTCCTTTATAATACACTTTCCCAACACTAAACTTTCCTTTAAAAAGACAGAGTTTATTTAAGCAGTGCACTTTCTTAAACATTTATCCCCCAACAGTTTAGAGCCCTGACAGAAAACTTCCGATATTAGAAAGAATACTGGGCTCCCAAAATACTGCTAAAAAGCCCAACTTAAAAAATATTATTTTTTTAATGGGCAATATTCTACGTTGAAGAATTTCTTGCTGGGTACTTGTCTGCCAGCAATGAAGGCGTAGGCTCATTGCTGCTCCTTGGAAGCCTATAAGCTGCTTCTTCATGAGATAGCAACAAATTAATAAAGAAATCTTCACTACTGATTTCTCTCTATAGGTTTAATCAATCAGTCATCAGTTAGAGTGAAGGTGTTGGAGGGAGCCTGAATTTTTGGAAGCTGGCAGGACACAGCACATATAGCCTAAAGGCTACTGTGGCAGTGGGAATGATGATTATCATACACTGTATCTACCATCCTGGCTGAGCCAGACGCAGGGGATCAATGATCACTGGCAACAGCAGTGTGGCTATAATGCATCCTCTTGTGTATCATTTAATATCATTCACTTCTGCTGCCACACACACATCCTGCATGGAGTCAGTCTGTTTGATATACATTTTATGAATATAAATAAACTGATTCTAATGTAGTTCAGACAATATCGTCACACATTATCTAACATTTGATTATTCTGCTGTGATGTCTATGTAAACTAATAGGTTAACAGACATGGCTGTTGCACTGAAAATAATATCAACTTTATTTTCATATGAGTTGCATAGCTAATCTTACTAGGCTGGTAATAACTACAAGGTGTGTGTTGTAGATGCCTGCATATTAGCACATGTATAGTCTGCTCAGCTAACAGCCGTGCCCGCAATCTCTGCACCAGCCAAAGTATGAAGATTTCACCAGGATTTAAATCATTTTTTTTAACATCATGCAGAATGCCCTTTTCATGTGCAGGTATCCCCTTTAAATAGCATTGCTTTATATGCTACTTGTTTAAAGCACCTGTTTAATTTCTCCAGTGCTGCCTGCATTGCACTGGTACTGCACCAAGCCAGACAATTTATCCTTACTGGAATAATAACCTCAAACTTTCTACGCATACCTGTACCAGGTTTCATTAGTGCTCCCTGTCTGTTGAAGCCATGCTTCCATGTCTGTCTTTTCTTTTTTTTTTTTTGACACATTGCCTCTTCTTTCTGTCAGTCTCTATGCCATTTTGGTCAGATGGCCATTCATACCCCAAGGATTGACCAGGAAGGACAACATTCAGTCAGTCATCCTAGGTGGTTTGAGGACCCCTTCCTAATTTTTTTTCTCCCTGATCCTAACTGCATACACTCAACAAGATGTGGGGAAGTGGTGCACAATGGGCTGTCCATGGAAACATTCCCTTGCTTCTATAAAAGGTGTGGCCTCCAAGCAACTCTGTACCCTCCCCCAAGCTGAAGTTGTGGTTTTACCAGTCTACAACAGGAAGATTGTGCAGCACTATGAGTCTCTGAGTACACACAAACCCCTTCCTCTCCACAGGAGATACAAGTGGGCCACATTCCCTAATTCCTCCATATCAATGCCTGGCACCTCCAGTACTGGAGCTGCTAAGTAAATGCCGGTCTCCTGGGATCACAGTCAGACCTCTATCCATCTGTACCACAGTGCCAGGCTTTCCATTTCTGTTACTGTCATGCCTCCAACAGTCACTCTTCTTTACTGCCTTGTTTCACTTTATCTCTCTTGCTGAACATATTGTCTCTAACAACTTATTTCTTCTATTGTGTGCTCTTTGTAGCTGTCTAGAAGATCTCTTTGTATATTCCTAACTTACTAGTTATATTATTGGTATAAGAATAGAATTTGTTCTAGAGCATTCCTGAACACTTTAGAACATCATAAAATGTTGCCTTTCTTGCCAGCAGTATTGCAGAGCAACACTGTTTAACAATGGTATATGCTCGACTGATATATTACGTAGTACATTAGTAATTAGTGTTGCTAATTTTAAAGACAATTTATGATTGTTCTGTAATCTGAAGCATGACATGTTGTGTGATAAGCTTGTTTAGAAGCAACATTCCCAATAAAATACTATCTGCTTCAAGTGACTGGGTGATCAGTTATACATTTGTTTGGAATGAACACTAATTACTTCCCCAGTACGAGCAGAATATATTTTTCCCCATGTACTGATATTTCAGAAATGCTGACCAGTTAAAAGATAAAAGTTTGTTTCAGTCGGGAATAAAGAAAGTCATTTTACATGCACTTCAAAGTAACAGGTTTTAAACAGTGAAAAAGCTAAAGTTACAGTTCTGAAGAAATTATGCAAATACCACACAAATACATTCACTGATTCTAATGTAATATATTAGCTAATATCCAAATTGTTAATAGGATCTAAGTTTTTTTTTTTTTTTTTTTTTTTGTGTGTGGACTTTTGCTGGATGTCATTAATTTTTAAAGTATAATTAACTACTGCCACCTAGTGACTGTTCGACAAAGTGTTTCTGCTAATGAATATTTAGATAACCTGGAATGAGACAGATTAGGATACTATAAAGAAGTGACAGCGTGACAGTTCATTTATCATAAAAAAACTCTGGCTATAGTTTTCTACGTCATAGGAAGAACAGTTTGAACTGATTTATGAAAAATAATTGACTAGGCATTGTATACCACCAATAATAATACCATTATCTGCGTTTAAGAAACTTACGTTTAGATGTGGGTTTCCTGCTTTTGAACTATTGGCAGACGAAGAAGAAAAAGAGACAGAAAAGGGTTTGAAGTGGCTTTATTATCAGTCAATCAGATCCAGTGAAAGACATGTTAAACATTCAATTTCCAGTAACTTATTAAGAGTATGCTTGAAGGTAATGTCGTGCAAGTTATTTTTATCAGCATCTTTGAAAAGCACCACTCCCAGAAAGTAGAAGCATAAATTGTAGAATTGAGTGATGGGTCAGTCAGTATGAATGACTGTAAATGAAGATAAAGAGGTGAATGATGGACTTAGAAAGGTACTGAATATGTGTGCCTGTCGTACAACAGATGAAGGCTTCAGTCTGATGTTTGTCGCTAATGCACATTGTACAGTTTATTATATGAACAGAGAGGAAACTGTATGCTATGTTTAAACCCTTTTCTAGATGATTTTATAGCACAAGTAACAGTAAATCCAAAACTAACTCTTACAGAATAACATATCTATCTATCTATCTATCTATCTATCTATCTATCTATCTATCTATCTATCTATCTATCTATCTCTGTTAGCTCCTAGGTTGCTGTACCTCAGAGTAGGGGGTGAATATTTTTAGTTATTCCAGCAGTAGAAATATTTACTCCCATTTGCTATTGAAATCTTTAGTATTTTGAAGATTGCAGTTCCTTTTCTTGAAATTACAGCAGGCACCCAATCTAAATATGATCATGAAACTGCAGAGTAAAATCTTCATGTCTGACTACACCTACACAGACTGTTGAGTTCACAGTACGCCACATTCAAATGAATCTATGTACCTTGTATAATGCAGAATCTGCATCACATTCACTAGTCAATCTGTGTGCATGAGCAGCACTTAGTGATGTGCTGGGACTACAAATACATATTTTCCAGTCTTACACTGGACAACAAAACCAGCAGCAGATTTGCTGTCCACCTTAAAGCTTCAGTGCAAACCCACTGAGTGAGTTGCAAAGTTTTAACAGGCAACTATACACAATATGAAAAAATTTTGTTTACTGAAAAAAAAATCAGTATAGTCACTCTGTGTACATTGTTATTTAAAACATTAAACAAAAAATTACTTAGAGCGATTAGCAGTGGTGGGCAAACTTTTTGATTCGTGGGCCACATTGAGTTCTAACATTTGACGAAGGGGCCGGAACAGGAGCAGATAGATGGCATGCTTTGAAAACATCACCTCATTGGGGGAAAAATACACATCTTGGGATATGGAGAAAACATGTGCTTTAATTTCCAATGAAAATGAAGAAAAGCATTACAATAAAATCTCTGACTTCGAAATGAGTCTTTATTTAAACACTGAAAATCAAATAAATGACCATTTTATTTTAAAGCACTGAAAGTTCTGTTATCCTAGCACTGTTTATTTTAACAACGTGCATATCACGAAGACACACACATTTTAATGGGAGCAGTGTTGTTGGTCTCCTTTTTCAGCCAGCGCATCAAAGTCTGGAGTTAGTTTTGTTGTGGCGATTCTCAGGATGGATCTGAGGTGTAGGTCTGTTAACATGGATCTGTGGCTGGCTTTGTTGATGTTCATGATGCTAAAGGTCTGTTCACACACAAAGGTAGAGCCTAACAAAGCCAACATCATCTGCGCTTTTCATCTTAGATTTGGAAACACGGCATCATTGAGTGAAGCATAGAAGTCATTTAGTTTCAGAGAGCTGAACTTCTCTTTTAAGGCAGGGTCGGACTGAAGGTCGATCAGTTCGAGCTGAAGCTCCTCTGGAGCTGTTTCGGGGTCTTGTAACAGAGGAAAGGCCACCAATTGAAGTGACTTGTCAATTTTGTCGAAATCCAAAAACCGACGGCAGAATTCTCCGTGCAGTGCATCCAGTGACTCACTGTATTTCTTTACTTTTGCTCCGGCCTCTTTCAGCGTGGCTAGTCTAGGAAAATGAGTGAATGACTTGTTCAAATTCTGCCTGGAGAATAAAGCCAGCTTGGATTTGAAGGCTTTCATGTTTGTGTACATGTCATGCACAAACTGCTCCTTCCCCTGCAGTTTCACGTTGAGCTCATTCAAGTGTGAAAATATATCCGTAGCAAACGCAAAGTCACACATCCAGCTCTTGTTGCTCAGCTCAGGAAATTCATCAGTCTTCCCCTGCCACTCCAAAAACACGCCAATCTCCTCTTTGAGCTCCCACACTCGTTGAAACACTTTGCCCAAACTCAACCAGCAGACACGGGAGTGATAAATCAGGTCCTGGTGATCCGCATCAGTTTCCTCCAGGAACGCAATGAACTGACGGTGCTGAAGTCCCCGTGCGCGTATGAAGTTGACTTGTTTCACCACAGGATTCACAACATGATTCAGCTGTAACACTGATTTACATAGAGATTCCTGGTGGATGATGCAGTGGAGGAAAATGACATCCTGGTCAGGGTTTTCATCTTTCACTTTATTCTGGATTCTCCTCAGCAGGCCAACGTTTTTTCCCGTTACATTCGGAGATCCATCTGTGGTGACTTTAACAAGCTTACTCCAGGGAAGCTTCATGTTTTCGATGGCAGCAGACACCCGTTCAAACAAGTCCTCTCCCCGTGTTTGTCCTTTCAGAGACTCCATTGTCAAAAACTCCTCCATTATTTCAAAAGTTTTGTTGATTCCTCGGATAAAAATGAGGAGCTGAGCAGTGTCTTTGACATCGTTGCTTTCATCCAGTGCTAAAGAATAAAAAGTGAATGACTTCGCCTTTTTGTTTAATCTGCTGGTGATATCTTCATCTATTAGTTCCACACGGCGAGTCACTGTCGGCCGTGATAAACTGATTTTCTCAAATTTGCCTTTGGTCTCCGGGCACAAAATACCTGCTGTCTCTACCATACATTCTTTTAAAAACTCGCCCTCAGACAGTGGTTTGCTGGCCTTTGCTATTTTGAATGAAAGCATAAAACTGGCCTTGGTACTTGACTCTTGAATAGCAGTTTGACGGTGAAAAAAACTTTGCTGAGCCTTCAAATTAGCTGCCAACTTCTCAGCAGCAGCTTCCCGTTCTTTTGTTGAGAGCTTGCTAGCATAATTAGTGTGCTTTGTAGCAAAGTGACGGCTAATATTATACTCTTTAAAAACCGCCACAGTTTCGGGGCATATCAGGCAAACAGCAGATGATCGGTGTTCAGTGAAAAAATATTTAGTTGTCCACTCCTTATTGAACACTCGACATTCTCTGTCCACTTTCCTTTTCTTGGGTCCGCTCATCTTCATAGAGGGGTGGTGGGTTATCTACAAATATATCTAGAGTGCGCCATCTAGTGAGGAAACATCAGAATTGCAGGGGAAATAAAACATTAACAAGGTTAATTTATTAAATTTTTTCAAGTTTGGCGGGCCGAATCAAAACGTTTAACGGGCCGCATGTGGCCCCTGGGCCGTAGTTTGCCCATGCCTGGATTAGGAGGTAAAATATCATTGAGAATCACTCTTTTTGATATTAAAAGGTCATCAGTATGGTAATATCTAACAATATTTGACATTCCACAAATTAAATTTAAAATGGCACTCTGCAGGTACTTACTGTTCAACTACTAACTTGAAGGCACCATCTTTTGCCACCAACTGCACTATGATTCCTCAGCTCTGAGCAAATGACCTAGTTGAAGAAGCAGAACAGTGGCTTGCATAGCTATCTATTCATTTCCATGTTGCATAGCTATACAGTGCACATGGACATAGAATAGATTCACTGCAAGACACTGCATGTGTGAAATGTGTACAGATCTATGCAGTGCACATGGATATGGAACGGGCTCTATCCCAGACACTGTGCATGTGGAATGTACATATAGCTACGCAATGGACAGGGACAGTGCATGTATTAAATGTGCATAGAGCTGTGCAGCATACTTGGACATGATATGGTCTCACTCCCAGACATGGCATATGTGGAATGCACACAGGGCTATGCAGTGTACATGGAAATAGAATATGCTCATTGCCAGCCACTACACTTGGCCGTGGTGGTGCAGTGATTAGCGTTGTCAACTTACAGCAATAGATTCTCTGGTTTGATTCTCAGCTGAAGCTCCTTCTGTGTGGAGTTTGCATGTCCTCCTTGAGGTTGAGTGAGTTTTAAAGACATGCAGGTAGGCATGTGTGTGTCTTCTGTGAAGGTTGAGCACAGGGCTGGTAACTCAACACCATAAAAACACCACTGCCAATCAGTCTACAGACTGATGATCCACTGTGGTGACCCCTAACTGGGAAAACTGAAAGACATTGCTGTTTACCAGACATTACACTTGTGGAAAGCAGTGTCTGGCAATGACCACATGACTCTTGCTCTAGTAGAATATGTGCAGAGCTATGCAGTGTATATTGATATGGAATGTGCTTACCTCTTGACACTGTACATGCAAAATGTGCAAGTAACTATGCAATGGACAGTGACATGGAATTTGCTTACTGCCTGACACTGCGCTTGTAGAATATGCACATAACAAAGCAGTGTACATGGACATGGAAGGTGCTCACTGCCAGTCACTGCACATATTGAATGCAATGTCTGGCAGTGAACATAAGACTTTGTACTCGTGAAACGTATACAGAGCTATGTAGTGTATATGGACATAAGGACAGCTGCACACTGAACTTGTGGAGTTTGCTCATAGCTATCCATTATGCACATACACAGTTGGGTAGGACTTAGCAAACCCATAATTAGAGTTTACACAGCTGTGACAGGTTTGTGTGATTGAAGAGAGATTTTTGAAATTTTCTGTTCTACAGGTTTTCATTCTTTTTTCTGGCTTTTTGGCACTTGACATTTCAAGCATCGACATTTCAGTAGGGAACCAAAGCAGATGGGTAACCAACACATCTAGTACAGTCCATGATGGGTAACCAACACATCTAGTACAGTCCATGTCATGTTTTCAGAAAACTCTGCTACCTTTAGTCTTTTTTAAATATATTAGACAGTAAACACATTCCTGTTTTGAGAGCAGAGCTATGAACTTTGGCTTAAATAAATGCCTGTTAGGAATAAAACTAATGTCTGCATTAACACCTTTTGCATGTGTTAGTATAACCTATTCTGTGAAATAGTCCACATTAATTAATTAAAAAAAATGGTGATACTATATTTCTCCCAACAGTATAAGTGGCATAGTGAAGACGGCTAACACTATGAGCTGCTTACTCTGTCCGAGGTATAGAGTTTGATTCCTTATATCTTTGTTTGCCTAACACATGACCGAGCAAGTCACTTAACCAGTCAGCACTCTTGTGTCATTCTTGGAAACAGGCAAATGAATACAGTGGGTCTAACCTGCCAACAAATAGGTAAAAAACGTGACTCAGATAGTTCTTATCTTCCGGCAAAAAAAAAGTCGCTCATTGTTTAACAAAATGGATTTGTAAGACCGAATTCACATTTTGTTTCTAGTGGAAAAACTACCATTCATACCTGCTACCATACAGACATTTTTTTAATGAATTCACTGTTTTATTTTATGCAATATGAAAAAAACAGTGCTATAAGGAAGCAAAATTATACTACAAATCGATATCACAAAAACTGTTATTCTGGAAAGTATATGACAAATCACGCCAGCTATTTCAAAGTCAGTCCTCAGAATTTTAGAGAATAAGGATGGAATGGAAACTGAGTAGAGAAGAAGGGTAATCTGTCTTTCACAGAAATGCTTCGAAAAGGTTACCTTCGTGAATTATAGGAATCCCCCAAAAATATTGCCAAAGTGAACTAACCAAAACATGTGACAGCCTGAGCTACATTAAACTGATAAGACTTTAGCAGTACTTATCAGCTGCAGACTCTTGAAATGCTACTAACATTCTGGTGTGGACCAACAAGCACATAACTGATGAACTCTAACAGATGCTTTGTTTTCAACCAAAATTGGGAAATACCTGCCATTAAAATGACCTTTCTGTTGATCAAACTTGAGGTTTATAGTCAACACAAGAAGAACTCTGAAAACTCAAGGAACAAAATGGAAAGTTTGCCATAGTTCAGACATGGATTCAGTGTGAGCTCCTGTGACAGAGTACACAAAATGCGGTAGCTTTGTTTATTATCTAAGTGGTACAATGACCTTATACCTCACTGTAAGATTCTAAGAATGCATGCCCACCTTCAACAAATACTAGATTGATTCTATTTATTCCCACAATGTCTTCTATATTCCATTTTTGAGGGTGGATAAATGCAGATAAGTTCACAGGTGGTTACTAGGCATGTAGTCAAGGAGACCATTAATGAGCATAGCCCAAATAACCAATTGTCCTGAAGCATTGTCTGGTTAACTGACTTGCTCAAGGTCACACAGCAGGCAAATGAAGAATGAGGTAATCTCACCCTGTACTACAAGAAGTAGATTGTTAGCAGCTTGCAACCTTAATTCCCTGTGCCAACTGCCAGATGTAGTCACTTAGTTGTGTACAACATAATGAATTACCTGAATCCGATTACTAAAATGACACTTTGTACATTGGAGTTTGCTCTGTTCCTTCATTAACTGAAATGGTAGCTGTTTTTCCTTTAAAGAGAAAATTTAAGACTTGGATAGATCTTAACCTTCCATCTCAAAAATGTGGAACACTGCCACTCATAATGTGGAAGAAAAGAGGCAAAATGTGGAACACTTATTAAAAGAAAACAAACACCTTCAATGAGGAAGTCCACAGAGTGATTACATTTTTTGTATTACTTTATACATATAGAATTTTTTCTTTTGATAAATGAATATGATTCAGTATTATATGCCATGGATATCAGTTAAAAAAATGTTAACACTGTGTTTCAATGTGGAACTGAGAGGAATATGGATATGGACTTTTTAAGGCTCAGTATGAGGGGCATTCATCATAAGGAGGTACACTTGAGAGGCATGAAAGTGCGTCATTTTGTCTGCACAGTTTAAATTGGTTTAGGCTTTAAGTCTGACAGACCTAGTTTAGCACACCAGTCGTGGTCTGTGCATAGTCTCTTAGGACAGCGTCATTGACCTGTTGGGACACTATTCCGATACTAGCAGAATAAGTGGTCAAGTACTTCTTTAGTTAGACTGAGGTAGTAGTTTTTGTCTTAATGTGCTCTGGGTTGCATTTGGAATAAAATTTCTTTAGCAGAAAGCAAAATCTTCAATAGTTCGATGCTGTGCAACTTAGAAATGTTATCAATTTATTTTTAAGCTTGGTGCATCTCCTTTTATAGGCCTGATCTCTACAATGTCTGACTAGTGATCATTTTATATAGCCAGCCTAACATTCTGCATATTCACAGTTTTTTATCATCTCTGTACCAACCAAGTATCCCACCATATAACCTCTCAACTGCCCAGATTTTCACAGATTGTCCAGATTTTTTCCTAATTCAGTTTGCTGTGTACGTCCTCTGCAACTAATTTTGAGTATGTGAATGTATCAGGAAAAAAATGTTCACTGAGATAACATAATGGGCACTTGCTGATATATTATAAATTGATCTTTGCAGTCATTTAAAGAAGAAAATACTTTTCTAGGATGTCAAATACTTAATGCATCTCAGTTTATTACTGTCCCCTTTTACATCATATTGAAATGGAAAAATCTCACTACATGTTTATCACTCTTTCTTTATTACTTTTATTTGATGCTTCTTAATGCATACTGTCCACCTAAGGGACCACTTACAGCTGAGTGCTGAGGATAAGGAAGTCTTAAAGACCCATCTGTGAAACAAAAGCTGTATGACATGAAAGTCATAGGCATTGTCAAAAGTACAGAATTATAAAGCAACTAATGAATTAAGGGAAAACATCCTGTGTCAGACATTAAAGATGTTCTGGCCCCATTTCAAAAACGCAGTTAAGTGTTTCTGGATCTTTTATAGAAAATGTAAACTAATTTACTTACTTAGTTTTGTTGATAGGTTATTCCTGGCTGGTAGCCCATTATAAGCAGAAATAATACATGGCATTTTTTTACTTACTGGGAATTGCTTTTTCCTGATAACAGAAAGATGCATCATTATTCTTCTGTTGAGTGTCATGGGAGTTTTTTTTTTTCTCATTTGCATCCACCTGAACTGCCACAGATTCAGTCAGGTAGAATGTCACTTTAATTTGTACTTATAAGTCTGGCACCTCAGAAATGTAGAGTACTCTTTTACAGTACTATGGTGTCGGTATTATAGCACACAATCAAGTACCTGGTGTGGGAATAGAACCCATATCCTTCTGATCTTCCTAACAAAGTTGAGACTTCATCCTCATTGGCATCTAGATTAGAGCATCTCACTCACGTTAGTTGTGAAATATTAACTTTTTTTTCTAAAGATGATCAGTGTTACATGAAATGATATGTATTTCATACATGCTTTATTATTTATAATGAGTCTTGCAGAAGGTGTCAGAAAGAATGCACATCTTTATGCATTCTCACGTGGACATTTCAGTATTTTACATTATATTCCAACTATTCTTTTCATGATTTCAGTGCAGGCTTCTTATACCAAATGATTTTTTATCCTAAATGAAATCATCTTTCATAACTGTGTGACCCATTGTCCAATTACTTTCCAGTTGCTAATCAGAACAATATAATTATCTTGTGTTCCCTGCCTGGCAGCAGGTAAATGCATTGCCATTCCAATGAATGCTGGAGTCTGGTTAAGATAATTGGGAGAGGGTAAAACAACTGAATAATAAATGAAGGATTTTGGTAAAGTTCATTCTCCGAGTGACAGCACCCAGAGAAGTCAGAGAACTTGTGATGTGATTTGAAAAATTTGTAAAGCTAGATACTAAAAAATGCAAAAAAAAATGTAAAATTGAGCTGGAACCCATCCTTGTTATTATTGCAAGCGATATTATTACTGTATCAGTAATTATGCCTCCACCATTTTTGAGAAATGTGTTCTGCATAAATGTCTGATCATTTGAGCTTTTAGTAGCTTCTTGTTTTTACTTTCATTTGTATTACATGCTTCAGTATAATGATGGACTAGTGACCATCCTACAGACATAGTTCTTGATTATGAAAATAATTATGAAGTCTAAAGAGTAACAAAGCACAGAACTGCCATTATACAATATTCATTATCCACAGCCTGGTAACAATCAAGCCTGTGGTTCTCACAAACAATTGCATTTCAGAATAGCTCACCAGTGCTCTGCCTGACGCTGAAAATAATAAAGAGACCTCAGAAAATACTGCTACACTCAATGCTGTTTTCATTAAATTGAAGATTATAAAATAGTATTGCCCTTTGCAAGTAAAGATATTGCATTCACAATTCAATAACAGTATTGTTCCTTGAAGTTTAGTTTGACTTATGCTGGAATATGCAGAGGAGCAGAAACTGTGAAAGCAGATAAGAAGTGCTGAGCCCATTAGCAAACAGCTGTACTATATCTGTAAACTGAGCTGTTCTCAAGAGAGGTATCCTTCTGTGCAGTATATGATAAAATGGAACGCAGCATGAACTCTATGCATGTAGCTGCTTCAACTACTGGGGCATGCTATGGCAAGAAATAACACCACTGAAAGCAGAAAAATGAGTAAAAGACTGGGAATAGATATTCCGAATCACTTAGAATTTAATGACTACAGTTTTATCCTTATGTAACTTTACGTTAAAAATGAAACAAGCATACTTCATTAAATAGTGAGGGCTTGCAAAATCAAACAGCATCAACCATTTCAGTTCAATGGCAAAACAAATATGCAGCATTTTACACTTAATGATTTAGAAGTGTGGAAGATGCAATCCAGTCTAATGTTTAACTTATTAAGATTTATTGTGCTATACCTTCCATTCATCTTAATTTAAATTGCAAATTGCAAAATATTCAAGATTAAATAATGTGATTGCAAATATAATTTATAACTGTCAAGGTTAAATAACTCATTTTATAGCAATTGCTGAAAAGAGGAAAACATGATCCTTTGAGACATAGCACAGCAGGAACAGTTATGTTCCTTTTAATGCCATACAATGCAACAGGAAAGTAAAGCACTATATTTTCATATTAGAACCAAGTATGCAGTATTCAAAAACCAAATAACTCCTCCTTCATTTCATAATACAAGAGAATATATTTTACCAAAAGTGAGTAGCTGTTTTATAAGGTTTTCAGATATAGTGTATTATTAAAACAGCAAAGTACCTTAAAACTAAATAATAGAAAGGGGCACATACATTGTGGTAATGCATGGGATGTGGTGGTTGTGCCTGTAAAACTGTTAAATGATAAACTTGTTATGCATTTTTCTGACATCAGAACCATACATAACAACCTTAATAGTTCATTGAGTGCCATAGTTACACTCAAACTGTGGAAAAGCTTGGCTTGATAAGTACTTTTATGACATTGGAAAGGTGCTTAACAAAATGTTGTTAAACATTCTTAACATATGAATAATGATATTATTATATTACAGCATTAACAGTAGTAAGATGCCATCTCAGAACAGCAGCAAGAAATTAAAAATTAAGTACTTCATTTAGCCTTCCATTTTTTGGCTGAATGAAGTTTAACTTGTTTTAATTAATTCATTTATTTATTTTGTTCTTCCCAACACTGTTCTGTGATGGTCATTCTATGTGTCATAGCAGTAAGGGTGTTACAACATCAATATAACACTTAGTCCTACACTTTTTTTCTCTAAGTATTGCACCACATAAAAGCAGCTGAAGATCTATGTACTACAAATAATTACAGTCAGGTCTCTGTAATCATAGTCCTTTTTGCTATGAGTCCTTGACATGGATATCAAGGTTACCTCTTGAGTTTCACCTGTAAGGTCAATTTCTTGAAGTCCCTGTCTAAAGCTCATAGCAAACTGGTTATGATCAGAGACCTGATGATAACATTCTATTTTATAAACTTCCACAGGTTATTATGTAGTCTCATACTATTATGTGACATTCAACATAGATCTGCATTAGAGATACCTGACAGCTTTGATAGGTATAACAAATGGTGCAACCACACAGGTCTGCTACAGACACTGATGTGCTTGTAGCTCACAACACACCTGCTTGCTAACATTTGCTTGAAAAAAAACAATTGCTCAAATTCCCATTAGTCTGATATCCTGAATTTATATAGCCCTCCCAACACTCGACCATCTAAAACTGTACAGCTCTACTGGAAACCCTAAAGCTTCCTCCCAGTTCCCAACCCAAGTCCTCACTCTCATACCTTAAACCTCCACTTTCCCTTCCTAACCCTAAAGTCTACTATCACCCACTAAACCTTAAACTCCAACCCCCTTTCTAAACCTAAATTCCCTAATCACTCCCTAACCCTAAAACTCCCCTCCTTTTCCCTTAATCTAAAACTCCTTTATCACTTTCTAACCCTAAACTCCCTCCCTGCACCCTAAGCCTAGGATCCTGCCCCTGTTCCCTAAGTCTAAAAGTACCCTTACACTCTCTCCCCACAGCTGCTTGCTTGAGCTCATATTTGAGCTGGAGGACAAGAAGAGTACATGAGCTATAAGACACTTAAGTCCTTGATGTCAAGACATTCGAGTGCTTGGGATGCAAATGCCTGTAATGTGCCTGTGACTCCCATGCCGTACACACACACACACACACACACACACACACACACACACACACACACACACACACACACACACGTGTGACAGAGTAAAATGTGTAAAGGATTTTAAAAGCTTCTGGCCTCTGAATGGCAACTACACAACTACAATGCTGTCAGCTTTCAAACAGTAAAACACATTGTATCATTACACCGTTTCACTGGCAATACAGTGCAGTTCATAGGTAACTACTAGGCAAGCTGCCTCTGTGGGCTAGTACAAGCTTAGCCAATATCCCTTCCAAAGGTGGGAATCAAATGCTGTACCTTGTATTTATGAGATAAGCACCCTAACCATTACACCAGCCAATCTTCTGTTAAGTATAAAGAATTATGATTTGGTTTCCTTGATCATAAATAGCATATTGTACATTCTCAAGTGTATTTTTAAACTCACAACCTGAGCTTCACTATTTGAGGAAAATGTCCTGATATTCAGTTCTACCTCTGCCCCCCACCCCCATACACAGACAGACACACACATTCACAGACAAATTCCCTTTTACCAATGTCCATTTCTATACTTTCTTCAGATATATTTCTAAACCAAAATAACATTTGTTTCATTTCTGTGATAGCTTGGTGGTGAACTACTGTGACTGTGGTGGATAGGGTCCTGGGTTCGAGACCTGCATGGCTGCTTATAGGTTGGGAGGGTGGCCTAATGGTTAAGGTGTTTGCCTTATAAACAGAAGGTGCAGTGTTTGAGTCTCAGAAGGGATCATTGGCAAGGCTTGAATTGGCTCACAAGGGCAATTAACTTAATACTAATCTGCAAACCTGTTTTGCTTCCCCACACCCAGTCATGTACACTACATACACATTGTTTGGGATATAAATGCGGTGTGGCATTGCAGTGTATCTATAGACTGAATTGTACAAACTGTAGGAGGACCTATTTTCACTATTTACATTTTTCAATGATTTCTAAGACATGGTAGTAGAAGTGATCTATGGACCTACTATAATGTGTTTTAATCAGTGCACTGAAGACAGCTTCTTTGTATTTAATGGAAAAACTGGGCCTTATACCAAAATTTAGCACGACCATAGCACCAACCACCACAGCAAAGTATTTACACAACTACTATATCCAAAGTGGCAAAAAAAACAGTTTGTATAAAATTCCTTTATTCACCAACTGTTCTAGTGCCTCAGTGCGAACACCTTTACAGAACATAACATCTTAGAAAAAACACTCCTTAAATACAAAAACACATTCCCAATTAAATGTTAATTAGACTATTAAACAATTAAAACATCTTCTTAAAGTAAACATCTCCAATTCACTTAATTATTAAGCCCCATAGGAGCCAACGTATTATATTTCAGTATGTAAATTGATTCCTTGTACAAAAGTTTATTTTTTAAAACCAAAATCATTGTCATTTTTCACACTGATTTGTTCTAAAACAGCACCTTGTAAAAATAAATGATTACTTGCATGTATTTCTTTAAAATGTGCAGATATAACTTTTTCTTCTCTTTTATTCTTAATGTCCCTTATATGTTCTAAAAATCGAACTCTAAACATTCTTTTTGTTTTCCCAATATAATACAAATTACATGGGCATCTAAGTACATAAATTGCACCTTTACTGTTGCAAGAAAACACATTTTTACATATGTATTTAACCTAATTAATACCTCCAAAATTTGTAAGAATCTGTGCACACACTGAGCATTTTCCACATGGATAGGTCCCAGGACTCCATTGCAATTGTCTAATATTTGTAGATGGAAATACAAATTTTCCATGTACCAACATATCTCATAAACTTCTACCCCTTGTGTACGAAAACATTAAGGTTTTAGGTAATATTTTTGATAATAATTTATCCCTTCTTAGAAATTCCCAATAATGTTTAACTAGACTAGCAATCTCATCACTTTTAACATTATACATACTTACAAAAAAACATATTTTCTCTTTCATCAGATCTTATGTCATGTGGTGTCATTCTATTATTTGTTCTTAATATTTTTCCCACATTTCTGTTACTAAGAACTCTCCATTGTGCTTCTGCTATAACATTTACATCATACCCCCTTCTTAAAAACATCCTTGCTGATTTTTCTATCTCCTCTCTTAATATTCCTAAACTATTACACAACCTTGGCAGTCTTAAAAGCTCACTATAAGGGAGAGATGAAATCAAATGTGGAGGATCACAACTTGTAGCATATAAAAATTGATTGCCGTCTTCAAATTTTCTATGGACTTTGGTTTGGACAGTACCATTTCTTAGTCCTTCCAAAACTGAATCCAGAAAAATTACCTTATTTCCTTCCTGTAATCCACTAAATGACAACCCAAAGGGGTTATTTTCTAATGTTTTTACAAATTCCTGGACCTGATTTCTACCCCCTTCACATATCAAAATCATATCATCTATGTACCTGAAATATGTTTTGACATGTTGTTTCACAAACCTTTGTTTGTACAAAAATCTATTCTCAAAAAAAGACATAAATAAATTGGCATACATGGGAGCAAATGGAGCTCCCATGGCTGTTCCTTGTTTTTGTCTGTATATTTGATTATTATATACAAAAAAGTTGTTTTTAAGACAAAAGTCCACTAACTCAACTACAAAGTTAGAAAAAGGACTTTCCCCCAATATAAAAAACAATGCAGAAATGCCATCTTCATGTCTAATCGATGTACATAGGCTTTTTACATCCAAAACTAGCCAGTACATTTCATTATTCCACACAATTTCAGAAATCTTCTTCAAAAAATCAAAACTATCTTGAATATATGAAGGTATCTTTAACACATATGTAATTAAAATCTGATGCAACAGCATACCAATATTATCTAAAAAATAAATGCATGCTGAAATTATCGGTCTCCCAGGTGGTTCAGTTATATTTTTATGAATCTTTGGTAAACAAAAAAAACACTGCATAATCATTATTCTTAAATTTAAGTTTTTTCTCCACATCTTTCCTATCAAAATAACCCAAACGTACACCTTTTTATAATAAATTCGTGAAATCTGTCTGGGCTTTTTCATATTTATTACTTTTGCTTAGTTCATAAATTTCTCTAACATTTAAATGATGTAAACACATTTTATGACATTGTAACACATTCATTATTACATTTTTTTACCCTTGTCAGCATGTTTAATTATTATTTCTTTTTTATTACATAGCTCTTGTAGAGCTTTCCACTCTGCATAAGTTAAATTATATCTTATCTCTCTCATATTTCTTGCACATTTACAAATATTTTCCCCAGCAAATGTAATCATGGAGTAAAAGTGTGCAATAGTTTCATTATGGAAAGGTGGAATAAATTTATCAACAGTCGGAATGTTTTCCATATTTAATTTATAATATGCATTACTTTCATCAATGTCACATTCATTATTTTCCCCATCATAACATGAATAAAAACTGTCATCCGAAAAACTACATTCAACATTTTCAAACAATTCATTATCATTCATGTTAAAAAATACTTTTAAATGCAGTTTGCGTATTAACCTAAAAATCTCTTGTTGTAACACATGAACTCTAGGAATATTAGTTGGAACAAACTTCAATCCTAAATTAAGTACACATATTTGTTCCTTGTTATTTCACAATTGGAGATGTTCACTACCATATTCACATCATTACACAAAGAATTGTTACATAAAAAATCAGTACCATTCTTTTTTTTTATTGTTAAAATGTCCTGAGTCTTTTCTGTTCGGCCCATTCTGATAACTCCGATTCCTCTTCTGTCCCTGTTGTTGCTCATCATTTCCACAAAAATACTGCCAATGTTCGTCCCCCCTCTGTGGTCTAAGTAAAGGGGGATATTCCTCCTCATTACTGGTATATGTTTCATTTAGATTGCCACCATCCGATGAAACAAATGAAACAGAATGAGTTTTCTTTTAATTTCCCTGTTTCCGCTGATATTTTCTATCCTTCTGATCGGGAGCCGCTACAAAAGCCCTCCCACTTTCATAATCACCAATGTCTCTTTGTAATTTTGTCTTTTTATACTCAATTAACTCAGATTCAAGTACTTTCAACTGGCTAGTCAATGTATTTAACAAATTATCAGTACATGATGGACCCAGGGAGTTAGAAACCTCACTTAACAAAGCAGATATATCCTGTTTTAATTTTATCTGCTTTCTATACTTTCTTCAGATATACTACTAAACCAAAAGGACATTTGTTTCACTTCTGTGATGGATTGGTGGTTAACTACTGTGACTATGGTGTATAGGATCCTGGGTTCGAGACCTGCATGGCTGCTTATAAGTTGGGAGGGTGGCCTAATGGTTAAGGTGTTTACCTTACAAACAGAAGGTGCAGTGTTTGAGCCTCACAAAGGATAATTGGTTAAGCCTGAAATGGTTCACAATGGCAGTTAGCTTAGTACTACTCTATAAACCCATTTTGCTTCCCCACACCCAGTCATGTACACTACATACACATTGTTTGGGATATAAATGGGATGTGGCATTGCAGTGTATCTATAGACTGTGAATTGTGCAAACTTTAGGAGGACCTATTTTCACTATTTACATTTTTCAATGATTTCTAGGACATGGTAGT